>NC_061094.1:53475423-53492923 GCF_015104395.2 Macrobrachium nipponense
ACTGTTAATAACAGCTCTCGATAAGGGCCAGTGGGAGCCGAAACTGTTGAGCTAAAAAGAATTTCAGCTTTTCTTTCCCCTGTGAGACTACAACCATCATATGTCTATCTTCGTCGTGAAAAAGGAAGACTAAAACCTAGTTCATATATATATATATATATATTTACATATATATATAATATTTATATATATATATATTATATATATATATATATATATATATATATATGTATATATTATATATATATATATAATATATATATATAATAATATATGGGATATATATCATATATATATATATATATATATATATATATATAATATGTAACTAGTAAGGGGGAATGTACAGATTCATCATTTTAACTTCTCCGGAGACTGAGAGTTCGGGCGACAGCTTAAGAATGCTGATGACTCTTTTTTTCGGTGGTGTGATGTTAAAGTTCCTTACCTAAGCATATCAGTGCCATGAGAGATTGTCCAAGGTGCCTTTGAAAACTGGCTGCAACCAGTTACCGAAGGGTGTAAATTCATGTGTACATGTACGAGCTATGTCCGTTCTTAATGGCATGTATTGCCAGAACGATGGAGACAGTTACGGGGAGAAAAGGCAGAATGCTGGGATAGCTCTGCAAAAGTTTATCTATTTCAGTGTGTGATATTCCAAGCTGCAATGGGTAAGAGTTACTGTGATTTAGCCAAAGATATGGCTTGTGTCTGTTTTGATATCTTGTGTTGAAAGGAGGAATGGGCAGACTTATCATTTTAACTTCCCATGGAGACAGAGAGTCCTGGCAACAACCTAAGAATGCTGATAACTCTTTTTGGGTGGTATGATGTTAAAGTTCTTTACCAAGCATATCAGTGCCGTGAGGGCTTGTTCAAAGTGCCTTTGAAAACTGGCTGTGACCAGTTACTTGGGGTGTTGACGAAGAGTGTAAATTCATGTGTACATGTGTGCCTCTTACGCTCATAATAGCATCTTTAGCCAAAACTAGGGGAAGACTTACGGAGAGGTCTGTGCGAGAAAGGCAGAGCCACGATGGCGTGTGCCAAAAAGTTTCCTTTTGAGAGTGTGTGAAATTCCAGGCTGCAATGGGTGAGTTATTATGCTTAGCCAAAGTTATGGCTTGTCTCTTACTTTGATATTTTGTAAAGATGTTCTATTTCATTTAATCTTTTGACTTTGTCTTTACAATTGTGTGTGCTCACGAGTGTGTTCTCCTGTCTTTTAAACAGGCGGTTCTAGTGAAGGGGACCAAGTGTCTTAGTGAGGGGACTGTGTTTTGGAGAAGAGATAATTGGTGTGTGACTAATTACTGATTAAGACTATTAAATACCGGGGGGTTGTCTTTGAGACTTGAACTATTATCATTCTATTAGTTATCCTGTGAGAATCTGAATTATTCAGTTAGTACTTTACTTTGAATAAACATATATTTTTGTAACTTTGACTCTGATTTGGTGACCTTAGATAATGGAGAGGGCTTTTGCCAGTGATCGCCTTGAGAGAGAGAGAGAGAGAGAGAGAGAGAGAGTGAGAGGGCTTTTGCCAGTGATCTCCTTGAGAGAAGAGAGAGAGAGAGAGAGAGAGAGAGAGAGAGAGAGAGAGAGAGAGAGAGAGGGGAGGGACTGAGTGTTACCAGTTCGCCTTCCGCAATGGCTAAACGCTTACCAAATATGAAAATAGCGGGGGCGACGCTCCCGTTGTTAATACTTGTAAAGATGTTCTATGTCATTTAATCTTTTGACTTTGTCTTTACAATTGTGTGTACTTATTAGTATGTCCCTTCTGTCTTTTAAACAGGCGGATCTAGTGGAGGGGGACCAAGTGTCCTAGTGAGGGGGACTGTAATTTTGGAGAGGAGATAATTGGTGTTTGACTATTACTGATTAACGAACTATTATTTTACCGGGGGTTATCTAACGTTAATTGAACCTATTGAGTTATCATTCTATTAATTATCCTGTAAGAATCTGAATTATTCAATTAGTACTTTGCTTTGAATAAACGTATATTTTTGTAGCTCTGACTCTGATTTGGTGACCTTAGATGATGAAGGGGAAGATGGATGGAGAGAGAGAGAGAGAGAGAGAGAGAGAGAGAGAGAGAGAGAGAGAGAGGAAGGCTATTGCCAGAGTTGGGTATAGAGAGAGAGAGAGAGAGAGAGAGAGAGAGGAGAATGTGTTACCAGACAAGGTGTTACCAGTAAGCCTTCCGCTCTTGGCCTAATGTTACCTATGTGAATAACGGGGCGGTGCTCCCGTTGTTAGAGTGGTGGCAGCGGTTTCGTGACTAATTGGAGGTGAGTGTTGTCCTATGGAGATGTTGTTTTTTTTTATGTTCACCAGTGAGTTATTTTTGGTGGCATATAATTGCTGAATTGTGAGTTTACCGTAGTTTTTTTTTTTATTCCGAATAGGTGATAATTTTTTATATAATTGGGCAGTATCATTTGTGAGAGTTATGTCTTTGAGACAATTTTTAGCACCTTAGTCATATCCTGGAGATAATTTTGTGAAATGTGCTTGCGTAGTGTCAGTATAGAACTTTTTTTTTGAGAATCATGGGTTTCTGAAGTTGCAAGTCTGACTAGACATTTTTATGCTGCAGTTCGAGCACTGATGTGTTTGCAGGTGGATATTTTGCTGACAATACTGTGATGAGTCCGGTTGCTGACTCCTTTCCTGTAGCGGTGATTACTCAGAGTTTTTGCAATATCTGGAAATGTTGACCATAACATTTCATGAAAATGCACGTGTAAGGGGTTGCTTTCTGGCCGTGTCTGATAGCTGGAAAAGTTGCGATGGCAAAATTCCGTAACTATACATATGGCATTTATGGGGAAAACGTGGGGGTTATGTATATCATGCATATATTATGTGCTTTGTGTGATGGGGCAAAGTTCACTTATTGTTGTTATCTTTATTTTTTCCTTTTTTTCTTTGCCTAAGAGATATGTAATTGGGGATTGAGCTTTGAATAGCATTTCTTTTTGGATGGGAGATGTATTTGTTGGGGGTGTGTGAATTACATGAAATTGGCGTTTGATGTTAAGTCTCATTTGAGATTAATTATATGAGCAGTAAGAGGGGTTTTTACTGTTAGACATTGGAGAGTTTTTACTGATTTTGTGGTTTGTTGAAATATCAGAGCTTGAGAAAACATTCTTGATAATTTCGGGGCTGGGCTCGTTGCGTGACTTTTTTTTTCTTCGGCTCATTACTTTTTCCTTTTTTTACATGTGAGAATTTGTGAGTTTGAAACGTGATGACAGAAGTCCGTGGAGTTTCTCTCTGAGTTCTGAGTGTGTGTGCTGGTGTGTGACTCTGGTGTAGTTTTTTTTTATTATTAGAGAATTGAGTTAGAGAACTTAATGTTATTTTTGTGTGGTTGTGATAATGACTTATGATTTAGTGATCATATGGAGTTCCTTCACGAGTTGAAGTTAGAAATTAGTTCAGTGGTCATATTAAATGGAGTTAATTGGGAGATGTTCAGTTAGTTTTTTGGGGAATTTTTGAGGTCATTATTTGATAGAAATATGTCTGGGGTTAATTCTTTTTTGATTGACCGATGACTTGACTGACATACTGAAACACACCATAATCGCCGTTCCCCGACGCTAGCAAGACGCCCACCAGCCGTTGCAGAGATGTTGCTGATGTATGCCTAATTATGAGAGTTTCTACAAGTCTACAGAATTCTACAGCGCTTTTGGGGCTACAGAAGCCGTTGGATGCCTTCCGCAGGGAGATGTTTTGCCTTTCTACAGCATGTTTCTACGAGTCTGTGCAGGCAGCTGCAGACAAAGAGGGAGATTCAAGTATCCAAGATGGAGAAAAAAGTTTCTACACCCAATTGTTATTATAGCCCTAGTATAGGGTTTTTGGAGATGAGGTGTGATAAACATTACTTTGTACTGCCAGAGACGTGCAGTTATTACTATATTTTGTGTTTAATGAGCTGGCCAATGTGTTTTTTTTTATATATATGAGCTGCTTTATATGGCCTATGGCTAGGCAGGGGCTAGCCAGGATGGTGGCCGAGCTAATCTGTAACTAGTAAGGGGGAATGTACAGATTCATCATTCTTAACTTCCCTGGAGACTGAGAGTTCGGGCGACAGCTTAAGAATGCTGATGACTCTTTTTTGGGTGGTGTGATGTTAAAGTTCCTTACCTAAGCATATCAGTGCCATGAGAGATTGTCCAAGGTGCCTTTGAAAACTGGCTGCAACCAGTTACCGAAGGGTGTGAATTCATGTGTATGTGTACGAGCTATGTCCGTTCTTAATGGCATGTATTGCCAGAATGATGGAGACAGTTACGAGGAGAAAAGGCAGAATGCCGGGATAGCTCTGCGAAAGTTTATCTATTTCAGTGTGTGATATTCCAAGCTGCAATGGGTAGGAGTTACTGTGATTTAGCCAAAGATATGGCTTGTGTCTGTTTTGATATCTTGTAAAGATGTTCTATTTCATTTAATCTTTTGACTTTGTCTTTACAATTGTGTGTACTTATTAGTATGTCCCTCCTGTCTTTTAAACAGGCGGATCTAGTGGAGGGGACCAAGTGTCCTAGTGAGGGGGGACTGTATTTTGGAGAGGAGATAATTGGTGTTTGACTATTACTGATTAAGACTATTATTTACCGGGGATTATCTAAGTTAATTGAACTATGAGTTATCATTCTATTAATTATCCTGTAAGAATCTGAATTATTCAATTAGTACTTTGCTTTGAATAAACGTATATTTTTGTAGCTCTGACTCTGATTTGGTGACCTTAGATGATGAAGGGGAAGATGGATGGAGAGAGAGAGAGAGAGAGAGAGAGAGAGAGAGAGAGAGAGAGGGGAGAATGTGTTACCAGACAAGGTGTTACCAGTAAGCCTTCCCGCTCTTGGGCCTAAATGTGACCTATGTGAATAATGGGGCGGTGCTCCCGTTGTTAGATTTTATATATATATATATATATATATAGATATATATATATAATTTATATAATATATATATATATGTGTGTGTGTGAGTGTGTGTGTATTTATACGTATATATACATACACACACAGACACACAGACACACACACATATATAGGTATATATATATATATATATATATATATATATATATATATATATATATATATATATATATATATATATATATATATATATATATATATATATATGTGTGTGTGTGTGTGTGTGTGTGTGTGTGTGTGTGTGTGTGTTATTCTTACATAATCTTGAACTTAATTCTAAACGCCAGAGATTTCTAATTACCCCAAATTAACCCGGAAGAAGAAAAACAGAACTCCTCCACCACCACCACAAGTTTTCGAGAATTATTCAAAGGTACTTGGAAGGAGGTGTTTAGTATAAAGCCTTTCTGTGAGTCTAAACCTTGAGAGTCTCTCGAAAGCCGAGTTGAAGTGACAGCAAATGCTTTTTTTCGTGGTTATAGGACTGAAGAAAGCTGATTAAAACGCCATTTAGACGCCATTAAGGCGAGAAACCTTACCACTCCCCCCCCTCTCATTCCCTTCTTTCCGGCTTCTTAGACGAAATCGGATGTATTTCCGTGTGTTTTTAAGAATTGTGGGTCTTGGGGATTGGGAGGGAGTTTGTAAAGGTAAAGATGGGAAGGTGACAGACGCGTGGTCGGTAGGAGCGAGTCCTTGGCCGGCGGTTTTGGTAGAGATTGATTGTGGTTGTTGGGACGTCTCGGTCTAGTGTTTCATAGTTTTGTTCCCTTAGGATTGTAAGATTGTTTTGGAATTAGTGCCTTGTACTGAAGTCTAAGGCGAGTTTTTGGGTATGCATTTTTCATTTGTTTTGAACTACAAGAATCTAGAGAAAAAGGTTATGAAGAAGAGAGAGAGGTGGCGTTCAGTGGTGTTATGACAGTTTGAGCTGATGTTTAGTATAATGAACCACGCTTTAGTACACGGATGTATTCGTGTATGTCTCTATGTTTTATTAGTATTAAGTGATATATAAAGATTATTAATACAATTACTATTCATAATTTCAATTAGTAGCAGAGTTTGGAACAGCTGGAGGTGCATATAACATCCTTTCAATATAGGCCTAACATGTATCCAACGTGGAACGGTGAATTTAGATGTTCGAATACAATTTTCCTTTTTATATTGTCGAGTAAATCCGTTTCGTGAATCGAAGGTTTATCCTTCTCGTTATTTTTGATTGTTTCTAATTCCTTCATCCCTTTTGTTTATTATTGGTGGGAAAACATGAAGGGAGTTTAAGAAAACTTGTGTTTTATAATTTTTTTTAAATTCCCAACTTTTTTTCTTGCAATGGCTACATTTTTTCGATAAAAAAAATCACCCCTTCTTAAAAATCATTTCTGCAACTGATAATTCGGCAATGAAGGTACAGATCCTAATGAAGTGAATTTACTATACACCAACCTCTATTTTCATAAGTTCTCTAGCTCAGACTGCTTCTGGCCTTTTTCTAATTAAGGAATAGAGCATTTTTCTGCATTTATTTGTTGTTTCCTTTCAATTAAGATTGGTCGAGATTAGACGAACCTTAGGTATTCTGTTAAAGTCGTTCGTCTGAATCAGAAGAAATTCTTCCTGGTGTCATGAAATCTTTTCGAGAGCGAAATAGGGGTACAGTATCTGTTAGCAGATTTGTTACTTTTCCTATTAGCGCCTCAGTGGCGAGGTTGGTTTGGTGTTTGCTTCTCACTTCGGTGGTCGCGGGTTCGATTCTCGGCCATTCCATTGAGGAGTGAGGGATGTGTATTTCTGGTGATAGAAGTTCACTCTCGACGTGGTTCGGAAGTCACGTAAAGCCATTGGTCCCGTTGCTGAATAACCGCTGGTTCCATGCAACGTAAAAACACCATACAAACAAACAAAAACAAACAAAACCTTATATTAATTGAATTTTTTTAACTGCTAGGCAGATTACTGCTGCTGCTGTCAGTGAACGCTGTTTGCTAGCATCAGGTTAGACACTACTCAGAGTGCTAGTTTTATCATGGCTACAACTGAAATGTTGAATAGTATTCATGGTGCAGATCCCGTAGAGGAGAGGGCGGGGGGGGGGGGGGGGGGGGGCGTTTGGGCTAGTGCCGTCAGTGCATCTCATGCGCTCCACTGTAGGTATTACTTAAGGTTCTTTGCAGCATGCCTTCGGCCCCTAGCTGCAATCCCTTTCGTTCCTTTTACTGTGCCACCGCTCATATTCTCTTTCCCCCTAAGGGGGTAGTGCCGTCAGTCAGGGTTGCCGCGAAGTCCTCACGTCACCGAGAAAGTAGCTCCGCACCGGGAGGTGTAGTGTTAATTGCCAAGCAATGTTATGTTGCTACACTAACTAGACGAAATAGTCATCCTGGTTATATTATATTAACCGTATCTTTATCAGTATATGAGTTGGGTTTACTTATTAAACCTTTTTAGAGTTAGATTTTCCCCTTTGCGAAATTCAGGTGCTTCATACATCTTGAAACATTACGTAACTTTAATGATAGTATAATTTAGAATCGAACGAGATACGCGGACAATGTTCGGTCTTGAAGCTGGTTTATTACATTCGATATATATATATATATATATATATATATATATATATATATATATATATATATATATATATATATATATAATGTGTGTGTGTGATTTGTGTGCGCGCGTGTGTGTGTGATTACTGTTTTAAAGTTATGATTGTTATACATGATTTGATGCGTAAATTAGGCTACAAAGTGAACAAGGGCAAGTGAATGTATTCATAAAGTTCTCAGCAAAAAGTGGAAAGTTACAAAAAGCTGCACTAAAATGTATTTCTTTACTAAAAACGGTTGGTTTTGCATTCATTTGTTTGCGTTCCCACAGAGTAAGTTGACAAGCTCCATAATCCTTCGATATTCTTTCTTTTCTTTTTTAAGCCACATTTGTCACTTTAGGTAATATGCTGTAAGTTAAATCAAACGTTTGCTGAAGTATTAATGATAATAAACAACCTAATATATAACATAGGTCTAGGCTTAAAATCAATGTCATAAGCATTGTAAACTGACAAAAACGATATGAAACATGTAGGTCTATATGCCACCTTTTATGATCCGGAGATTTTGAAGTGGGATATTTCCCCAAGAGAATGGACAGCATACTATGCATGATTTATGGTATACATGTGCCAATCCTAAGCCAAACGAATGCTCTATTCAGGGCTATAAGTTTAAAAAAATTGGAAAAGAGCACATCATAATTGGTCCTTTTTTTTTATCGATAAGCTACATTAATATAAAGAAAATCCACGATTATAATACACCACTTTCTAGCATACTGATATCGAAACTTAATCGGTTATAATCAGTTGAATCACTTCAACTAATGAAATTGCCTAATACATATTTGCAGTTGTTTTCTCAAAAAAATAAATAAAAACTCGTTACACATGACTAAGTTTACATTAATTTAAGTCAGTCTTCACCCTAAGATTTCACAAATTAACCAAATTTTACTAACCTATATATATAATTACAAAGGCAAATTGAAGATTGCTGGACCTATGGAATGAATGCATTGGGTTACGTCATCTGCTGTTGACAAAAACTGTTCTTAATTGAAAATCGTAGATGATCGCATATGATATTGGCTCACGAACACTCGAGACTATGGAAAATGGTTAATTTTTTCAAAAATATTAGTATTTTCAAAAATATTATATAATTTCAATCATTTTTTATTAATGAAAAAAAAAAAAAAGTTTTAAAAGCATACCTATATACGTATGCGGACCTACAGCGCCGCATACGTGAGGAGTGCAGACCTCAGCTCTGCATTCAATGACTCCCCCTCGAATCTTCTCCGCACTTTTGGTCGTTTCTCCGCGCTTTGGCAACACTGCCGTCAGTGGACCTCATGCATTCCACTGTCGGCATTACTTGAGGTTCTCTGCAGCATGTTACCCCTTTCGTTCCTTTTACTGTACCACCGTTCATTTTCTCTTTCTTACTTGCCACCATTTCCTAACGACTGGTTCATAGTGCAACTGCTTTGAGGTTTTCTTCCTGTTACACCTTTCAAACGTTTACTGTCAATTTCCGTTTCAGCGCTGAATGACCTCGTCTGTCCCAGTGCTTCTTAGGCGTTTTACAACCTGAAAATGTGAACAATTACTTTAGTGAGAAAATATTTACCTCAGGGGAGTCAAATTATGCAGATACACATACACTCACGCACATAGATTATATATGGCCATGAAGTTATCAAGGAATCACGCACACACACACACACACACACACACACACACACACACACACACACAGGAACCTTGAAAATCTTAAATGAAACAATGAATACTCAATAACAAAGATTCCCCTACACGGAGGCTCCCAGCTGTATAAACGGTAAGAGTAAACAGTTAAAATCATTATTGACATATGGAGAGAGAGAGAGAGAGAGAGAGAGAGAGAGAGAGAGAGAGAGAGAGGCGTGCCATACTCTATAACAATTTTCCCTCTCTCTCTCTCTCTCTCTCTCTCCGTCAAAATTCCCTCCATAACCGTGCAATCAAATTCACTTTCTCGTGTTAGCAAACGCTGTCGGATTCTTATGCCGTGTACCACCCAATACTCACATTTAAAAGATGGAATAAAAAGCGGCTGCCCGGCCGAGAGCTATTATTTGCGTCCTGCAGAACAACAATTACCATAGTTACGTTACGACCGGCCCCTCTGTTACCGAAATCCACTACACCACTCCGCCGAGTGGAAACCCTCCTCCACGTTTTCGGGAGCCAGATTTTAAACTGGAGTAACCCACCCCTCCTTTTTTTAACGCCTCTCCTCGTCCGTGACTTTTCTTGTGCATAGTAGGATGCATTCCAGAGTTATTGAGGGCTGGAGCAGCTTTTTTTCGTTGATCGAGAGAGCAGCAGTCTGGCTAACAGGAGAGAGGAGGAGGAGGAGGAGGAGGGCTTGACTTGACCGGACTTTGGCTCCCTGTAGTACTAGTAGGAATTTCTGTTTTGATCCGCAGTCGTTAGTCGTGAATTTCAGATGATGGAAGCTGTTTCTAAAAGACTTGACTGGCTTAGTGAACGGAGAATGAACACGAATTAGGTTAAATGGAAGCTATTTCTAAAAGACTGACAGACTTAATGAACAAAGAATTGACACGAATTAGCTTAAATGGAAGCTATTTCTAAGAGCCTGACTGAATGAAGGATTAATTAACATGAACTGGGCTAAATGGAAGCTATTGCTGAATGAGTGATATCTCGAATTAGGTCAAAATATTTTGGCGAAGAATTCTGTAAGTTCCAACGCAAAGAACTCTAAACTTGGGGGTTTGGGGCAATGTATTCACACTCAGACACTCAGTTATTCAGTTGGACGACATAAATTGTATTTTACACCTATTGAAATAAATTTTATGTAGGCAGGTTGGGAAAAATAATTTATTTTCACACTCGGGCACACAGTTATTTAGCTGGAAACAACTGTTCGTTATTTTAAATCCATTGAAATTTTCTGAACGGCGGGTTATAAAAAAACTATAAATTTCTGTAGTTTCGTTTCCTCTGAACAATTTCTTGGGAGTGAAAACTTATAATTTGATATCTTACATCATTTGAAACAAATTCTTTGAGATATGCAAAAAAAAAAAAAAAAAAAAAAACAACTCTTATTTGGTGTAGCTTCATTTTTTCTGAACAGTTCGTTTCGAATGAAAACATAAGCCTCGTTCGATGCTTATCAAACTGGTTTAAAAGTAAGCGACAGGAATAATTCTGCATTAAACCCAAAGTTTGTAACTTAAAACGGAGTGTAGTAGACCCTTGAGCTATAATCAGAGCCACGGTCCATGAAATTAACCAGGGTTAATACCATTTCCCTGGCAACGACTTTCTATATATGAGTACGTAGATTACTTACTCACGGGAACTTCCCAACAAAGGGACTGCATTCGAATAGATGAAGACCCTAATAGTTATTGAAACTAACATCTCGAGGAGGAACAATTCAACTCGGGAAATGGCCTGCCTTCCAATTCCCCTCCTCCAGCTCTGATTCCCCTGTGGCACTCGAGTTAAGACAGTGCCAAACCACACGCGTTTACCTTGTGGTGGTTCCTTTTGGGCAGGGGCATTTAGGAGAGGGTCGGTAAATTGAGTAACACCGTCCCATTGCGAAGGTAATTGGCCCGGTTGATGGAGATCCTCTATGCATGAGGGAACGAGGCCAGTAATACACTTCAAAGGTCGTTCTAAAGAGCCTCGACTTGGGTACTTGGTTTTAATGGTCTGAATCGTGAATGGAAAAAGAGTGCCAACATTTCTTGGTGTCTCTGAAGAGGGCCAATCTTTTCCCATAGGAGGGTAGCACCATCAGTGCACCTTACGCAATGCACTGTAGGCATTACTAAAGGTTCTTTGCAGTGTCTCCCTTACATCGCCCCGAGCTGCAATCCCTTTCACTCCATTTACAGTGCCTCCGTTCATATTCCTTATCTTCCATCTGACTTTCCACCCTCTCCTAACAATTGTTTCATATTGCAAATTGGAGGTTTCCCTTCTGTTACACCTTTAAAACTTTTTTACTGTTTTCATTTTAGCACTAGATGACCTCATAGGTCCCAGCGCTTGATTGGTCTTTGGCTAAAATTTTTATTCCATTCCAACTTCTTGCTTGGAAACTTGGCATCGTTTGTTATGGTAAAGACCGCAGCGCCATCTTAACTTCTCGAATTCTTGTTAAGGAACCGTCAAGGACATTCTGCCATTCAGGCAGTCGTATTGCATGGACCTATAGTTTTGCAAATATTTCATTGCTATAATAATTAAATTTATTGGAATTTCAAACTGTTTGAGTGACAACCTTCGTTCTGTACACTCATCCTTTTTGACAGCTGATTGGGTTAGTCTACTGGATCTTTGGTACACTCGTGTACCAACCGAATTAGGCCTAGATTCGAACTCGTGTACCACCGAATTAGGCCTAGATCTGAACTCGTGTACCAACCGAATTAGGCCTAGATCCGAACTCGTGTACCACCGAATTACGCCTAAACTCTGTTTTTTTTCCGTCTGTCCATCCGCTTGTGGTGTTTTCGCATGGTAACACTGCGTCCCGGGCTTTAGATAGTTACGCTACGTGTAAGTTTTAGGTAAATAAAAGGATATCTGGGTGTACCACCGAATTAGGCCTAGATTCGAATCCTGGTTGGGTATGTGAACTTAGCCTCGAGTATAAATTGTTCCTGAGGTATAGTTAATAATAGTGAATTCAATTATGAATCAGTTTCAAGATATGCAATATAGAAACACGGTCTATATTCTTGAAAGATTCATAAACCATTATGGTCTTGCAATGTTTACGCAACACTGAAACTGTACGAACAGAAAATTCTCTAAAAGTCTCTTATTTCAGTTTTTACATTTTCCTTCGTTTTAGTTTTCCTTTGTTTTCCCCCAAAACCTGTGAGGTAGAAGAGGAAAACTTCTCGGTTTCGGATACCAAAAATCACGCAAATTGAAACGAGCCCGAGTTTCCGATTGTTAGTACATCGGCTATCTTCGCTGAAAAAAAGGACGTTTGCAGCTATTAATAACTGTGGAATGCCTTTTGCTGTATCAGATCTGAAGTTTCTACCCACGCACGCACACAGACACAAGCCTACACTTCCGTGCACACATACACAGACACAAGCCTATATTTGCATGCACACACACACACAAGCCTACACATGCATGCATTCACACACACACACAAATACACAAATGGCCGACTCAAAGGTACTGTTTTTGCTATATAATTTAAATATATAGGTATATTACTGCAATGCCTTTTTCTGCATCAAAATAAACTTTCTACACACACACACACACACACACACACACAAGGCATAGATTCAGAAGGACTTTTTTTGCTGTATAATTTCACTGTCCGTGTGTAAAGCTACATGTCCCATATCAAGAGAAATAATAATTATTTTAAGGTACTGAAAAGTTAAATAATTGATATCCAAGGCACAAGCTACGTAGATCATTGTCGGCATAAAACAATAAAGACTAATTATTACTAATATAAACATTCATAGCCAATTACGACCCCCTTTTTATGTCTGCAACTGATTGGCAACGCGACTCTGGTGAAACAATTAGAAGCCAAAGTAAAATCGTTTCATGACGAAAAAAGAGAAGGCAGATTTAGCAAAGCTTTCTGTATGTAGATTAGGCTTGATGAATTAAGCCACCGTCTGTATTTACGTGGTGGTTTCTGTTACGTGGAATCAGTACTAATTGCACTGAGGAGTTGGTGGGGGGAAAAGTTAGTAATGGTCCCTAATTCTGTTTTTTTATTCTCTTTTAAATTTTTACCCCTGTATTCTGTACAGTTTAATCACTGACTTATGATGACGCATTTAGGGAAAGCTTGAGCAAACCGATAGTAAGTTCTTTTTGGCAGGGTGTCGCAAAAGGAACAAATCAGACTACTTAGGTACTAAAGTTGTTTGTCAGTCTTCATTGACGAAGTTCCATCTGCTTCCTTTCTTACTTCGTCTTATCAGTGACCTCCTTCAGTGAGTCTCCCTTATGGCAAACGGCAGTAATCAAAGGTAGTCAATTTTTACAAACCTTCTTCCTTTAATTTGTTAATTTTTGCAAAACTGCCTATAATTTAAAATTATGTTCTCCAGTTCGTTTTTCGACTAAGGATTTTCTTCTCCTGAACTTGTTGACTTCGACTCCACCGAAGAAGAGGAAGGAGAATAAGGAGAGGAAGAGTGAAATTTAAAAAGGAAAGGCTATTTATTATTCCTTCATTCTCTCCAGACGTTTACTGAGGATTTTGTCTTGGCCACAACTGTATTGTTCAATAGTTTGCCTTGAGCAGTTGTGGAATCTCCTTATCCCCTAGCATTTAAGCTAGGAGTAGATTCATTTCCTGCCCCCCCCCCCCCTCTCTCTCTCTCTCTCTCTCTCTCTCTCTGGTGGCTGATTCCCCTTTGGAGCCCTTGGTTTTACTCTGTCCATATGTTTGCAGACTGTCCTAACCTTTTAGTCCAACGTTTAAGGCAGTTTCTTAAACACAGTCAAACCCTAGATATTCACAGTGATTATTCCAGGTACTGGAGTTCAATATTTCGTATGTATTGTAAGGTACTAATTTAAGTAAACGTTACCTCTTAAAATCAGTTGTCTGATGCTTCTTTTCAAATGAGCACCATGTTCTTTGGAAGCTTGAATTTCAAGACGGGAGCCCCTTCGGTGGGCTTGTTCTATATACATGAATAGGGTTCATCTTCTGAATGATAACTGCAATACTGGATAAGGGTAGTTTAGTATTTACTCAATATAGGTCTAGTATTTTATTCTTTACACGACTTTGCAAACCCGTTTTGTCAGCTGTGTATGAACAGTGCATTATGGTGAATATTTTTTTCTTATATTCATACAGACATATTCTCAAACAGATCATATGAAAGGGGTCATCTTCATAATAATAATTTTAATATTGGATAAGGGCTGATAAGCATTTACAAAAGAATATAGGCCTAGTATTTTATGCTTTCCTTTAATTTCCAAAAGCGTGTTTTGTCTGTTACTTATGTAAAGTGTATTGCATTGAATATTTATTTTATATTGGCATATTCATACAGATATCTACTCATACAGACAACAAGAAAAAGGCCCCCTAAAAAAAAAAGTCCTTGAAAAGGCATGAGAGATTCAGCGATAATTTTTTTCCCGCTTTTGAAAATGGCTGAAGCATTCTTCCTCTGCAGAGGAAGCGTCAAGAAAAAAAGATGAAGTGGATAATGCGCTTGCCTCTCTCTCTCTCTCTCTCTCTCTCTCTCACACTTTAGAGGCAATTTCTCCGTTCTTCTGATCTCTGCGTCAGCAAAAAGTGGATGACACAAAAAGGCTTTTCTTCTTCGAATGTCTGAAATATCAGAAGTTTAAGTTACGTCAGTGGAATTCAATTTTTTTTTTATTAGATATTCTCCTGAGGAACTGATAGCATGGAGATGAAATGAGGAAATGGTAAATAAGATTTGATTTGGGAATGCATTATATATATATATATATACTATATATATATATATTATATATATATATAGATATTTTATATATATGCATATATATATATATATATATATAAATATACTTATTTATATATAAATATATATATATATGTAGAGAGAGAGAGAGAAAGAGTATATTTTATATACCAACCAAATGCACTCTTCTGATTTTATCGTTTAGCAAAGCTTCTCACTATGCACCTTGACTGAGTTTTTTTTAACTAAATGCTTTTTCATGAATGGATTCAAACCTCCCTTTTTATCTTTTACTAATTCACACACCACGCTAATTATCACTTGCCAGGGAACGCATCAATGCAAGTTTTACTCTGTCATCAGTTTTCATTGGATAAATAATTATCAGTCAGGCCAAAAATGGAGTTTTAATATCGTACTATGCCTACGTCACTTCCTTATACCTTTAGTAATTAGTTAGTACTTTTAAGAGTACTTTATAGGGTTTGGTTTATTCCACAGTGGAGAGAGAGAGAGAGAGAGAGAGAGAGAGAGAGAGAGAGAGAGAGAGAGAGAGAGAGAGTCTCATTTACGAGTGAGAGCTGATATGTATGAGAAACACAGATGGGAAGACTGTGCATTTTTGTTGAGAGAGGGGGGGAGTTTGGTGGGGTCTGGAGGTGAAATTTATTAGATTTTCGGATGACATGGAGAAGGGGTGGAACTGTAATGAATGTCCAGTGCTAAGGCGAACTATTTTCATCACAAAGGTGCTGGTACTATGATATAAAGGCTTAATCATGTTTCTCCCTCTTTTAAATTTTTTTTTTTTATTTGGTAAACCAGATAATAACACACATGCACACACACAAACAGTAATAAGAATTATATCAAAAGTTAAACGAACCGAGATCCTAGAACTTTACCCTGTGGAACGCCTGTCATGGAGGCTTTTAGTTCATTTGGAATAAAAGCCATCAACTGCAGTAACTCATCATATCCGTGAATACATTTGAGTGCAAGAACTTTGGAAGGCATTTTTGAAGACTAGAAAGATGAGTATTTATATATCAGTTCCCTGATACTAAGTCTATTGGAAGACTACCCAGATTATTGAAGGGCATACTTTCTCCTATTCTTCTTCTTCTTCAGTGATCTAGACGGGAAATAATGACGCGTAGTCTTTGACAAGAATCCGAAGGCAAGATTCACATAATTCTGAATTCATCCGATGGCGCCGTAGGTTTCCTCCTTTCGCAAATAGCTTCCCCGACGTCAAAAATGCAAGAAAAGTCAACAGGGTTTCCATAGGCGGCAGCTGTGCTGGGATTTTGTTTAACTTTCGCCTCGTTTCTTTCATAGATACCTGGTACCCCACCCACCCACACCCCTCCCCTGTTGCTGCGTCTAGCACATATCGGTATAATGGATAAGTTTTTTTTTCTTTTTATCTTTTTCTGTATGTCCCGTTGCTCGTTGTGTCCTGTATGAATGTTTATTGGTGACTTAGTTGTATTTTCTAAGTATGGCTTAGATATATAATGAAAATGTGAGTACGTTGACCTCTAAACTCGATACAGATATGAAATTTGTAGGCCTAGAGTGAAAAAGAAAATTTTTAATGCTTTTTCTGTATCTCCCGTTGCTCATTATGTCCCGTTTGAGTATATTTTAGCTACTGTGCTGTATTTTCTACGTAAGTGATAAGAATGCAAGTAGATATATGTACATATAAACTCTATATAGATTTGAATGTCATGTGTAGGCCTAGTGTAAAAAAAAAAACATTTGAATACCCAGATACTTCTTTCTGCTGTGCCAGAGGAAACAGATCATCACTCAACGTCTGTTGTCTTCGTATATTCTCTCACTCATCTCTCACTCCTCTTTCACTCTCTCGCTCCTAAGCAAGGAGAATTATTCTGGTTAACCAAGAGAGAGCGAGAGAGCGAGTGATTAATGCCCGCGAAGACACGGAGAGACAAGCAGATGGATCTCTCTCTCTCTCTCTCTCTCTCTCTCTCTCTCTCTCTCTGAGGCGGATTTTTGTTACTCTGGCGAGCGTCGAGAATAAGGGAAGATGGATGCTAGCTTCAACACAAGAGATTTTTACCATTTAAAGACCCATTTGCGTGTGGATTTATTTTGGATGGCACGCGCATGCGCCTTGGTCTCGGTTGGGGAGGAGGAGGAGGAGGAGGAGAAGGAGGAGGTGGTGGCGGTGGCGGTGGTAGTGGTTCTGTGGAGTAAATAACATCAAGGTATGATTCGGTTGTTATAAGCTTCAAGCTTTTACTTTCCGCGTATTAGGTTATGTTTTCTTAATGAAAGTATTTGCTAATTAATACAAAAGTTATTTTGCACCGTTGTTGATATTATTGTGCATGCAATTATGCATATGCAGTGCATACACACACACACACACACACACACACACACATATATATATATATATTATATATATATATATATAT
>NC_061094.1:53497923-53540423 GCF_015104395.2 Macrobrachium nipponense
GGACCTAAAGGGGATCCCATAGAAACACCATTCTACTTGTTTGTAAATTATCTTGTTAAAATAAAGTGATGTCCTGCACTGCAATTTGTAAAAGTTTTCTGAAATTGTCCTTGTTAAAGCCGTGAAATAAAAATCATCAACAGAAAAGATTTTCTCTAAATAATATCGACCGTCGCCTGCAACGGTATATTTGTGAAGGGAGGGATGTGATATCAAAACTAACCATATGCAAGTCAACATCCTGGGGTTAAAATATCAGGTACAAGGCTGGCGGAATTATGTAAAGAATACTCATTATTGGCGAAAGGCTGTAACATTGGTACGAGGTATTTAGCTATTTGATAGTTGGGAGTATTATAAGCAGCCAAAATAGGTCTCAAAGGAACATTATCTTTGTGAATTTTTGGAAGGCCATATAAAATTCCGTATGAAGAACCAGAAGAGTATAATTCTTGGTAGGTACTTTCAGTTATATATATCATCTTTAAAACCTTTTAACGAACCTGTTGATTTTATCTTCCACCTTAAAGATTGGTTGTAAGTGGGGTTACCTACTTCAATGAACTTTGTTCTGTCCTTTAAAATATCATCCATTTTTCTGTATGTACTCATTTTTATTTAAAATCACCTGTACCTCTTCCTTTGTCTGGTCTAGTAATGATAATGTCTGGATTGTTGATTAAGCTTTTTGTCAGGTAGCTGAATAGTCATCTCTTCGAAAGAAAGGAAACCAGTTGGTTGACAATCTTGAAAATGTTTTCTGAGCATAGTTTGTATATCTCTTTGTAAACTGGATCAATCACCTGGTAATTGTAATGACCGAAGTCGTCCAAACAGAATTTCAATAGGTAAGTAAAATTGACTAAAGTTAGGTTTAAAATTTGGCAAGAACAAAAATCCAAACCCAATGACAGTATGAACTCTTCTCTCTTAGACAAGACATAACTAGAGTAATTAAAAACTGTATTTTTGGAATCTAGAAATTTTGGAATCTGAATTCCCAATCGTTCAAGTTTCTTGGAATGAATATTTTGTACATGCACAGAATAAGTGTTTACATTTTTGGTTAATACATTTTTGACATAAATAAAATCAATATATGATACAGCACTCTTTAGGATTATATAAAGAGTCAGATGTGTCCTTGTGCCTCGCAAAAAGCTTTTCTTTGTGCTTGATTTCGATATCCAGTAGTTGTCGTGTGCTATCACGGTAGAATTCTGAGTGATACAGCGAGGCTCGGTAAAACAAACTTAAACTTGACGAAATTAGGGGTGATATTATTAAGTCTGCAGTATAACAGGAAATCCAAATTGCAGTGCAGGACACTCACTTTTATTTTTAAAACAAGATAATTTACAAACAAGTAGATGGTGTTTCTATGGGACCCCTTTAGGTCCAATTATGGCCAATGCCTTCATGTGCTCTCTCGAAGAAACAAATGCTTGAAAGATGTTCTTCAACATGTCGTCCTCTCTTTTTACAGAAGATATATAGATGACACAATTGCTTTATTTAGATCTAGGGCGGAGGCAGAAAATTTCTTAGAATATATTAATGGCTTACACCCAAATATACAGTTCACAATTGAACACGAAGACGACAATAAACTTCCATTTTTAGATATTTTAATCACTCGAACTCCTCAGGTTTTAATACCAGTGTTTTTAGAAAAAGACATTTTACAGGTCAAGGTACGAACTTTTACAGCAATTGCTCTTTCAGTTTTAAATTAAATAGTATTTTCACACTGTTGCACCGTGGCCTACATGTTATCCTCTACCTGGCACAACTTTCACGAGGAAATTCTTGTTTTTACTACAATTTTTCAAAATAATTCGTATCCATCCTTCTTATTCAACAAGTATGTAAATAGTTTCTTGAATAATATATTTCAACCCCCCCGTCTGTCCATACCTAATGTCCCTAAATTGCTCTGTATGCTCCATTCCTTTTTGTACATTCGAAGAAATTCAAACAAACACTACAAGACTCAATTCGCAGTACATTTCCAGCTATAGACGTCAGATTATGTTCAAAAACTCCTAAGACAATTGGGTCATTATTTCACCATAAGGATAGGCTTCCTGCCTTGATGCGATCTCAGTGGTTTATTGTTTCCACTTGCCCAAAATGTAAAGTTGGGAAATATATCGGAGCCACTAAGAGGTTGCTCAAAGTCAGAGCTGATTCTCATCTTGGAGGGTTAGTCATCGAACTAGGATGTCAATTAAAAAACTAAAGAATTTTCTAATATAAGAGACCACTGTAAGAAATGCAAGACATCATTCACTTATGAAGACTTTAATGTTATCGCCCAAGCAAAACCCAATGACCACTCTCTCTCCATCCTGGAATCATTAACTATTAAACATCTTGTTCCTTCCCTAACAGTCAGAACTCTTCCACGGTCTTATATATCGCCTAAGTTGACGTCGTCCTCCTGAAAAACTGAGATGTCACTCAGTTTTTTAGCTCAGATAGAGCAAGGTACAATACATTTTAACACCATAACTTTTTATATATATAATTTTAAAAAGTTTTTTTTTTTTTTTTTTTTTTTTTTTTTTTTTTTTTTTTTTTTTTTTTCTCCGTATTAGGTTTTCAATGTTTTTTAATAATGTTTTAGCTTTTTTTTTTTTTGTTTGTTTTAAATTTAAGTTTTTTCTTGTTTTTAGACTGTGGATTTTTTTAACTGAGTCTTTTTTTTTAATTTTTGATTCTTTGTATTTTACAGCCCTGATGATGAGACATGTAGTCTCGAAAATTTGGCCAATAAATCTAAAATGCTACGATGGCTGTTTGCTGTTTTATTCCTACTATATATATATATATATATATATATATATATATATATATATATATATATATATATATATATATATATATAATTCTTTTTAGAATCACAAACTCGCCATTACCCGAATCGAAACCATTCAAAACAAGAAGTACACGACTCGGAAACAAAGCCACTTTGTGAGAAATTAAAAATAAACTTGTTTTTTTGGGGAGGCTCCCAGAGAAAATGTTTTGTTTTTAACGAAGTCAATTTTTAATGGCGGGTCAGACGATAGGGCTGTAGGACATTGTTAGCCTCCCGAAGAGAGAAGCTTCGAAAATGCCTGTGGAAAAAAAGATAACTAAGGGTGGAAAATGAAAGGAGAGATTTATGAGAAAAAGAATATAAAAAAAAGATGAGAGGAAAAATAATGAGAGGAACTTATTTAGGGTTCATTATTATGATTAGCTTGAACTTTCATGGTTTATTATAGTAAGAGGCAACGCATCAGGTAGGCTACAGATTGTTTGGAAACGTAAGCAATGGGATATTTACATAACTCGAGAGACTAAGGTTTTGTAGAGATGCCGATAGATGGCAGTGTGTAAATCACAAGGCTTTTTCACGAGTCCGAAAGGTTTCTCAGGGCAATGTAAAGCGCCCCAGTGGGTTGCTATCTCGGTGGCCGCGAGTTCAATTCTCGGGCATTCCATTGAAGGGTCAGAGACGCGTATTTCTGGTGATAGAAGTTCACTCTTGACGTGGTTCGGAAGTCACGTAAAGCCGTTGGTCCCGTTGCTGAATAACAACTGGTTCCATGCAACGTGAAAACACCATGCAAACAAACAAACAAACATCAAGGCAAAGTAAACATACAGAGGAAACCAAAACTTGATATGATAAAAAAAACTGGAATATTTGTAATATTTACTGAGAAATGTCAAAAAGATAAGTCGTCAAATTCAAAGAATCTATCCACAATCTTCTGGTTGGTTTTTTTTCTTATGGGCAGGATGCAGGAGAGGAGAGAGAAGAGAGAGGAGGAAGAGAGACCAAGAGAATCGGACGACGAGAGGAGAGAGAGGGAGGTAATGTTTGCAACATTCATTACAACACCCTAATAGAATTGAGAGAGAGAGAGAGAGGAATAAAGGAAGGAAATGGTGTCAAAATAACGCGCTATGGACCAGGAAGCCATTTCTCAGAAGGAACTGACCCTTTTAACGGAAGGAAGCTGCTGAAGTTTCTCTTTGGTGTCCTTTATACCAGACGCCCGAGAAGTGTGTTTTTAGGGGGGGTGGGGACAGGGGGTCGGGGGAAGAGAGGGGTGGGTAAGGGGTGAGGGGGAGGCGGGTTTGGCCATCATCCACGTAGCTCTTCGAAGCCGCAACAGAAAGTCTCTTAAAACTTTTATTATTGGTTTTCATTTCGAGACTTCAAAGAAGACCTTGTGTCCAAAACCAACGTTTACTTTTTTTTTCAAACGTCTTTTCTGGGATTACTTCCATTTTCTTGTTTGGCTTTGAAATGTGATTGTGTTTTCGAAATATGTAATGACCAGGCGTTCCCGCCGCCCCCTCCCATAAACCGTTCACCTAAGATTTTTTTGGCGCCAGATTTGGCAGGTAAATTAAAACGATTCTAGTTCAAGTTAAACTGTTTGAGATATATGTAAAGACCAAAAATTCTCTCTCTCTCTCTCTCTCTCTCTCTCTTTCTCTCTCTCCGACGAAAGCAATTGTAGATATCTGACTTCACCTCAAGATCTATATGAATTCCAGAAATAAATGAATTTAAATAAACATTTCTCATTCGTTTTTGGCATATTCCGAACTCCGTAGTAATAATGTGCAGGGTCGATGAATTCAGGTACGAGCTAAAGTCTACGCAAGCGTTCAATAAATAAATAATTAAATAAGTAAATGAAATAAATAAATTAAGTAAATAAATAAATAACAAAATAAAATTAGGATTAAAATAACAAAAATAAAAGATAAAAACTAATATAAAATAAGATACAAAATAAAATAAAATAAAAATAAAAATAAAATAAAAAATAAAAAAGAAAAATACAATAAGAAATGAAATAAAAATAAAATATAAGATAAAATAAAAAATAAGAAATAAAATAAAATAAAATAGAAGTTGACAGGGAAATTGTCGGGTTTTGTCGTCAAAATTACCATCACCTGAAGGCGACAGCTAGCTAGCATTAAGCAAGGCAGCAGATCGTGTGGAGTGAATGGGCTTTGCTTTCCAACTTTTGGAACGAATTGTGTACGTGGAATATTTTGCTTGTGAAAGCAGTTTCCGTGTCAGGATTTGAGTCAGTTTACCAATGGCTCATTTCCCCCCACTTTTGTTACTCCTATGAGAGAGAGAGAGAGAGTGAGTCCTGTGTTTTGTGTTCGTGGAATATTTTGCTTGCGAAAGCAGTTTCCATGTCAGGATTTATCTAGCGACCAATGGCTCACTTCATCCACGTGATTTCGTCACTCTGAGAGAGAGAGAGAGAGAGAGAGAGAGAGAATCCTGTGTTGCCATGGAGGCAGCTTTCGAAATATTTATCTAATGGGAAAAGTCGAGGTGTTTGAGTTTTACAGAAAGTAGATGGAGCATAGAGCCTAAATGCCAAATGTTTTACATTATTCATGGCAGAGGAGTGAGTGGGTATGAACCAAATTGGGTAAACTATATTATTCAAGACAATGGCATATTCTTGAAATATGACAGCGGGAGTTGTTTTCGAACCATTGAAAATATGATAACAATTCTCTCTCTCTCTCTCTCTCTCTCTCTCTCTCTCTCTCTCTCTCTCTCACACACACACACGCACACACACACACACGCGCACACACACACACACACGCACACACACACATTCTCTACTCCTCTTTGGGAAAAATGAAATGAAAGGGAAAATTAAAATAAAAGGCGAGAAAAAAAAAGAGAGATTATTCTTCCAGGGAATTTTAGTGAGATCTTGGAAACATCGAAAATCGATGAGACGTTTCTCATTCTCTGAAAATCTCTCAGTAGAGACATTCTTTTCTTTAACTTCTCTGTCCAACCGCTCGAACGCCATGTTTTTCTCTTTCTTAAGCTCTGAATGGCTTAGTATGCCAGAGTCAGTGCTTGGCTCTAAACAGTCATTTCTTTAAATCAAATCTTGTGTAAGTTTTTTCCCTTGGATTAATTTAATATTTAGTGAACGAACGCTTAAAGCAACTGGCATTTCATTCTTAATGAGAGAATATTTTTAACATCGAATTATACCACCACAACACTACAACGGCAAAGGGTCTGACAGTGAATGCCTTTGATTTCATTTAGCAATTTCCGATGTCAGAACATTTTAAGAGACCTTATTTCCCGGTCTGAAATGAAAGATGATAAAAACAGATATTCATTTTTAATGAGGGAACATTATTAACTCTTGTTTTCCATCGAATTATAACCGAAACACAGAAGGGTTTCACGGTGAGTAGGTACCCTCGATTTCATCCAATGTTTTTAGATGACAGAACGTCTTAAAACCTCATGTTTCAGCCTAAAATGATTGATAATAACAAGAAATATTAATTTTTCAACGATAGAACATTATTAACGCTTGTATTCAATCGAATTATAACCGGAAAACACCTTAACAGCAAAGGATCTCCTCAGGTTGAATACCCTTGCTTTCATTTTATATTTTTGGATGTCAGAACATTTAAAAAAAAAAACTCAAATAAATATTCTTCAATTGCTGAACTATATTAACTCCTGGTTTTCCGTCGAATTATAACCATAACACTCTACAACAGAAAAAAAATCTTTGAGACCCCATTTTCCCTTCTTATATGAACTACAACAACAACAACAACAAATATTCATTCTTTTGATGGCTGCCCTCTAAAAAACTCCTGTTTACCGTCGAATTATAACCACAACACTACAACAGTAAAAAAAATCTTCGAGACCCCATTTTCCCGCCTTAAATGAACTACAACAACAACAACAACAAATATTCATTCTTTTAATGGCTGCCCTTTAAAAAACTGTTTACCGTCGAATTATAACCACGACACACTACAACAACAAAGGGTCTCGCATTGAGCATATAGGCTACAGTACCCGGTCTGGAAGTGGGGTAGACCCACCCAGCCATCCATTTCCATCGGCCTCGGCGGAAGAAATCCATCCAATTCCGCCGGATGTCTTCTTCTGGGCAGAAACTGTAAACAAAGGCGACGCCCAACGACCGAAGTTTAAGTACTCGTTCTTCTGAGAAGGCAGCAACTTTCTGTATGGGACTGTTTCGTGAGTCAAACTTGAGCGAAGGAGCTCATCAGAGATAAGAGGAATGGGAGGCCGAGGGAAATGAGGTAGAAGAAGAAGAAGAAGAAGAAGAAGTCAGAGGAAGAAAGTTAAGGAAGAGAGAGAAATAAAGAGCGAGAGGCACTGTTTGGTAGAAATGGGATTAGAACGAAAGAAAGGGTTCATAAACGCTGAGAAGAAGTAGGAGAAGAAGAAGAAGAAGAAGAAGAAGAATGGGAAAGGAAGAGAGATAAAGTGAGAGAGCGTCTGGTAGCAATGGGATTAGAACGGAGGAAAGAGTTCATAAACGTAAGAAGAAGAAGGAAGAAGAAGAAGAAGAAGAAGAATGGGAAAATAAGAGAGAGATAAAGTGAGAAAGCATCTGGTAGAAATGGGGATTAGAACGGAGAAGAGAGAGTTCCGACGCTAGGAAGAGAATGATAGAAGAGCCAGAATGTTCGTGTAACATATACGTACGTAGAGAAAAGGGGGAGAGGAAGACGAAGTTGAGGAGAAGGAGGAGGTGATGGAAGAACAGTAGAAGGAGAACTCTCTCTCTTTCTTTTTCTGTCTCTCTCTGCTTTGTCTTGGATACAGCCAGTTGACCGTTATCATTCACTCCTGTCGCACACACACACACACACACACACACAGACATGTTACGCGACAGTCCTCTTTCACTTCCGATTGACTTTTTTCCCCAAAATATTTCCTTAGAGAGAGAGAGAGAGAGAGAGAGAGAGAGAGAGAGAGAGAGTCCTGTGTTTTGCGTTCGTGGAATATTTTGCTTGCGAAAGCAGTTTCTATGTCAGGATTTACCTATCTTACGACCAATGGGTCATTGCATCTACTTTTGTCACTCCTGAGAGAGAGAGAGAGAGAGAGAGAGAGAGAGAGAGAGAGAGTCTCTCTAATGTATAGACTTTTCGCTAAATGTGTTACTTAACCGGTAATCGTCTCACATCCTTTTGACTCTCAGTTCCTAAATATTCGCCAAATTACGGTATGCCCCATCATAGAAGACAAATTCTAATCTTGTTGACCATTGGCAGCAAGCACATTATCATTCCTCATCACAGAGCTGAGTCTAGGTAACGGGTAATTCACTACAGCTTTCTCATTTGCAAGAGGCCCCCGGAGATCAAATACCTGTCGGTTCTTCCAGGGGAAAGTTTCGTGATTGAAAACACCCTGGGGAAGTGTGTGCTCGGGCTGATAACAAGGGAACCACACTTTCGCGTTGTGGCTTCGGTTAATAGCGCAATGCATCACCTTCCATTTTGCTTCGTGGCAAATTGTCGCGTAAACTTGCAGCATAATGAGATGGTAATTAGTCCCCGCCCCCTTTTTTTGTATCCTGAAGCCATAGTGGAGATGGATGATGAATGAGATGGTAATTAGTCCCCGCCCCCTTTTTTTGTATCCTGAAGCATAGTGAGATGGTGATGATGATGATGATGCTGTCACCGTTAGCTGTGATTATATAGTCATTGCTGTAATCGCTGAACAGTGGTAATTTCATTCCTTTTACTGTACCTCCTTTCATATTGTCTTTCTTTCATTTTTACTTTCCACCCTTTCCTAACAATTGATTGATGATATAGTTGCGAGGCTTTCCACATGCCACACCTTTCAAACCTTTTCACTGTCAATTTCCGTTGCAGCTCTGAATGGCCTTAGTTGCTCTAGTGCTTGGCATCATGATAAAATCTTTAAATCTATCTATCTATCTATCTATCAGTTCCAGAGGTCCTTTATTCCTCACACCGTTGGACTCTGGAACGGCCTCCCAGAGGATGAGGTGCAATTCCAACTTCCTACTATGAGATTCAGGGCTTCTGTAACACGGTTTTTTGGCAATAACTTTTTATCTATGCATTTCATAGATATAACGCTTATTCAGAATACACATTATATCTACACATAAATTTTGACTGTATTCTGCATTACGTAGGTTGAATAAATTTGGTACTTATAATGCAAAAGTGACTGTTTTTGAAGACGGGCCAACTTACTCAGAGAAAAGGTTTCGAACGCACTCGTTACGTAACTTATGACAGCATTTCTTCCCGCTTTCTCGATGGATGATTGGCTATACGTAACGTAGGCTATGCCTCTGGCAACAATGACAAAAATTTAAATACAAGCAAAGCAGTACACCTTTATGAACTCTGGAACCTCTCCACTGATAATTGTCATAATGAACAAACCAACAAAATATGTTAATAAATACAAAAACACTTCGATTATTAGTCTAACTCCCAAAATAGTGGTCCTAAGAAATTATAACCTACTTTATAGGTCACAATCAGATTGACAAGATGTAGGGAATAGTTTGTAATTTTCAAAGACATAGTAGACAAGCTTGATTTGACAACTGCTGTATCCAATGTCAAGCAATTTTTATTTATCGGCTATCTACCTGTTTACTGAAAAAGAAAGAAAGAAAAAAAAATAGACGGTACCGTATTTTGGCTTTAAACCTTCACCAATAATTATCGTCAGAATGATGACTTCATGAGGCTCCACCCACTTTGGCCTCGTTATAATTCAGGATAACAATGAAGGCTATCATGGACATTGTTGTATTAGAAAATCTAACTTCTGGCTATAAAAACTCATTTCTCGAGTAGTTGTAAAAAGTGCTAAATGATCCTCAGGGATCCCAGCAGTTGGCCTAAACGTTTAATTCATGTATAATGCTGCTATTACTAATTTTGCGGCACTACTGCTACAGTAGTATTACTACGCTAGCACAGATACCCCACCCACATCTATGTATCGTTCCGCCATTCATAAAGTCTTCATATCCAACATGGTCGTACAGACTAAAGAAGAAGAAAAAAAATTATATCGGATGAGCCGTTGGTCTGCTGGAGATTTGAGCACATATAAGCTTGTATTTACTTTGGATAAAAATCTTATTTTAACAAAAATAGTTATATAAAGACTGTTTACATACAATCTCTCTCTTTCTCTCTCTCTCCCTTGGTGGCATAGTGAATAGTTAATGGAAATGTTCAAAATCCTGAATGACATTACAAGTATTATAATCACGTTGCGCTAAATACAAATCAGACCATAAACATTGGATTTAAACTAGAAGATGAATTATTACCTATTCAGGCTATAGTAAGTATGGCCACGGGCTTTCTCTTGACTGTATAAAGTTGCAAGTCGTAAGACAAATGCAGTTTTGCAACCACGGGGACAATTCCAAATCCTGTTAGCCATTCTTGACTACTATGGGTTTCAGAGCCGATGGAATAAGGTGAATGGGTTTCTGTCTGGTGGATGGGTGGGGCAACATTTCGTAAAACGATGTTTACCTTGCTTACGTAATGAATGTTTTTCGACTCTTGGCTCGCAATCATTGGCCGTGGCGTCGGCTAGATCATTTTTACTCTATAAAAATTAAAACTATCGGGTTTAGGGTATTGATAATGCTGACAAAATTTGTGTGTAGTTGTAAAATATACGTATGTCAACTTTCAGCTACATCCGATGCTTTGATAAGGAGCAAAATCCAAAAAACCGTGTTACAGAGGCCCTGAATTTCATAGTAAGTTCTAGTAACGATGCAATGCATTATTGCCCTAATTCTATTCATCTTGCTTTTTAATACACTCATGTCTATTTGTCAATTCATTTCTTTTTCAATACGTGAGATCTCTTCTCTCGGTATTTCCCTTTACCTTCTCTTACTTCCTAATGAGCAACATATTATTTAGCCTATTTAATGAATTTTAAAAACAAAAATTTTAAATGTCACTTAGCTTTTTAGGATTTTATTTTTTATGTGCGTATGGATACGTGAGTAAATGTATTTATTGTGTGTATGTGTTTCAGTGTGAGTGTGCGCCTTTGTGCAATTTTGAGTTTAATTTTCACTCATTTGTCATCACACCGGATAAACATTTCGGTTCCAGAGCTTTGCCTCTGGCCTAGACATGATTTTTTTTTAATCTAATCCTTCGGGTCCGCTCTATGAGAGCTGAAAGTCAGCTCAAGTGGTCTGGTTAAACTACATTAATAATAATGATAATTCCAGTCAATGGCCTGCTTGGTGGGTTTCTTCCCTATGAAAATATTTCATCTACATATATATATATATATATATATATATATATATATATATATATATATTATTATATATATATATATATATCTCATATTTTGTAAATAGCTCCAATAAGAAACTATTCAAATTCTCTTCCAGTACTTTTTTCTCAACCAGGCACCTTCGTAAGAATCCATTTTCTCCAACCTGCGAGGTTTACGAAACGTAAAAAAAAAAGGGGGAAACATTACTTTCGTGAGAAAACGCAACATACAGCGACCTGAAATGACCTTTATATCACGAGTAAATTAAGGTCGGAGCGCTTTACAGCGTTAGCAGGTGACCGAAGCGGACTGCTGGGGTCAAGTTTATGATAAGGAAAATTAGGCGCCGGGGAATTTTTAAGAGACGGCTTACCTGTTGCCGACGTTTTGTAGCCGTCGTCCAAAATAATTAGACTGGTGGGGGAGTGGAGGCAATTTTTTTTTTTTGTAAGGTATTTGGCCTTACATGTAATCCTTTTGTATGTATATATATATGTATATATATATATATATAATATATATATAATATATATATATCTGTGTGTTGTGTATTTGGGTATATATATGCATAAGCAAATTTATGTTTCTCTACTTTGAAATACTGCAAAGCAAGAGTATACTTTATATATATATATATATATATATATATATATATATATATATATATATATATATATATATATACATACATACACACACACACACACACACACACACACACACACATATATATATATATATATATATATATATATATATATATATATATATAATTGTTTGCTTGGAAATGCTCCATAGTAAGAGTATGCTTATACATCTGTGTCAAAATGCGTCGAAGGGGTATATTCAATAATCATCGATTATAATTATTCTTCATGGAAAATCAGGCATTCTCTGTATCTTAATGAAGCTATATATATATATATATATATATATATATATATATATATATATATATATATATATATATATATATTCCTTCACATAAGCATTAAGAATAATGACGGGACTTAAGATATATTATCCATGCAAATTAAGGAATTAGTCACTTCGGGACCGTCGACCCAATCAGCTGATTTGGTCGACAGATCCAAAAAGGTTTGGAGTGGAAAAACTTCCAAACACTTTGGCCCCCCTCTCTCTCTGCCGTGGATATAAAAATGTTATGTTTTGACAAGAAATCTTTTTCTTTTATATTTTATTTTCCTTTTCGGCTCGTCTGTTGTGTTATCATTTTTCCCGTGTTGTCTTTGGGTATTGTCATCTTTTTTGTTTTATTTTTGCTTTTGCATTTTTGTTTTTGTTTCTTTTCGTTCTTCGCTTTGATTAATTTCATAGCTCGACTGATGACATTTGCGCCCAAGAGAATTTGATTTCTTTCTCGTCCGCTGCGTATTTTTTTGTGTAACCTTTTTGTCGTCTGACTTTTTATACAAATTCTTGTTATCGCTGGAAATGCTGCATTGTGTTAAACTTATATGTGCAGTTCTGTTTTGTTATATATTAATATATATATATGTATATTAATGTACACATATGTATATATATTTAAATATATATGTATATATACATATGTTTATATGTATATTCTCACGCACACACGTATGTATACATATAATATATATATGTATATATATATACATGCATATATATAAATATATATACAAATATGTTATATATATATATATATATATATATATATATAGTATATACACTCACATATATATATTCTTTCTTTCTTTATATATTCTTTCTTTCGTTCTTTTGAGGATACAATTTGAGAAACAATTTATCTTTTCAAAATTGAAAAACTAGAAGCATTTGTTCTTCCCTCGCGAAGCTAATAATAGTTCAGATATTTCCAGACTTAGAGAGAGATTGTTTCAGTTTGTTTCAGTTCAGAGAACCACTTCAATTGTAGATGTTTATTTTTTTTATTTTTATATATACTTTTTTGTAGGGTAATGCAGGAGGAACGTAGTATATGGGGAATTCTTCATATTCCTTCTTTCCACCGCTGAATTTTCATTTCTTTCAAAAAAAAAAAAAAAAAAAAAAAAAAAGGAGCGAACGAGTAAAAGCAGAAAGAACGAAAATGAAAACTCGTAGAAAGAGAATTTATTTTCCGTGTATTCGGCTTCTTTTCATCTCTCTCTCTCTCTCTCTCTCTCTCTCTCTCTCTCTCTCTCTCTCTCTCTCTCTCTCTCTCTCTCTCTCGTCTTTCCAACTCCATTTGCTGAAAGAAAAGGCTTTAGAGAAAGAAAGAGGAAAAAGAAAAAAAAAATTGCTACGAAGCAGATCCGTTTTTTGTCGTATTGTGAGCCTGCAATTTCTTTAATAGCTCCAGGTTGATGTTGGAGTAGGGAGTGTTGTGTTGGAGCAGGTAGTGTTACGTTGGCACGGGGAATGTGTTGGCGTAAGGAGTGCTATGTTGGAGTAGGGAGTGTTTTGTTGGAGTAGGAAGTATATGTTGGAGTAGGGAGTGTATATTGGGGTTTGGAGAGTATGTTGGAATAGGGAGTGTTGTGTTGGAGTAAGGAGAGTGTGTTTGAGTAAGAAGTGCATCTTGAGTAGGGAATAGGGAGTGTTTCGTTGGAGTATGACCATGAAATTCAATTTAATACCTCTGTGTCATGGGTCTTAAAATTTTTACGTTATGCGGAAGCCTGAGAGAGAGAGAGAGAGAGAGAGAAGAGAGAGAGAGAGAGAGAGAGAGAGAGAGAGAGAATTATTGTTTATCTTCTAGAATCGACCACGATCATAACCAGTTCACCCTGGCCTTGACATATGAGAATAACCGAGCGAGCAAGCAAGCAAGCAAGCAAACCTTCACACACACACACACACACACACACACACACACGTCAAAACGAAACAGGAGCAGGACCCAGATATTTTCACTAGCATTTTCGAGCACTTATGAAAGCCGTTTCCAATATTTATCCACTGCGGTATATTTGGCCGCAATTGCGGCATGTGCGGCAGCGAGTCGCTGGGTAAATATTTAAAAGCCATCAACATCATCATCATCATCATCATCATCAGCTTTTTGGGAGAATCAGCCTGAAATGAGTAAAATACTGCGTGATTTTTTTTTATTTTATTTTTTTTTTTCGTTTTGTTTTCTAAAGCGTAATTATGGTTTGGGTCGTACGTTGGATGTAATGTTAAGGTTGAATCTGTATGTAGTTGTAATGCAAGGAGATACATTATGTATATATGTATATATACATATACTAATATATATATATATATATATATATATATATATATATATATATATGTATATAATATATATGTGTGTGTGTATAACCTTGTTTCCACTAAGGGCTAAGTTATATAAGGATACCGGGACCACTGCACTGCTGGGATGAGAGAGAGAGAGAGAGAGAGAGAGAGAGAGAGAGAGAGAGAGAGGCGTTAGACCACGGTTTACAATTTCTCCTGAAGACTTATTAACAGTTTGTCTGTAAAGACGTGGGCGCCTGTTTGTCAGTTTTCTGAAGTTAGCAGAAAACGTTACATGCAATATAAAAAACTAATATCAACTTGTCCCTATTCAAAAATAGGCTTTTGTTTCTGGGGCTTCGCAGTGTTAAAAATAGACCAGTTTATTGTTAGGAGGCTCACTCATAAGATTAAACAACTTTCTAACGGATTAACCTCTGCCTAAATTTCTCGAAGCGTGACGTAATGGTCGCTCTCTCAAAAATCACCATTTGAGACGCGATTTCATCCAGACCCTCTCCTGGTCTTACCGTGGAACTTCAAAGACTCTCTCTCTCTCTCTCTCTCTCTCTCTCTCTCTCTCTCTCTCTCACAGTAGTTCAAAGGTATTTAGCAGATGTCTAAGTCCAGCCATTGTTGGAATTCTGTTCTGCTCTGTGGCTTGAGAGAGCGTCTGGGGGCGGGGGTTGGGGGTTGGGGGGGAAGGGAACTTGTCATTCCGAGACAAAATTGTTGAAAGTTCTTTCGTCCTTTTTTTTTCCCGGGAACTTTGACGAGTAGCCCATCTTTCTCGAGCTTTCTAGCAACGAGGGACATTCTTTCAAATGTAACACCTTTGGGAAACGGGGCTGAATCGAAATCTCTAAAATTGAAACTCCCCAAAAGTGAGTTTTTTAAATAGTATTTTAATTGAGAAGCTTACGTTGATCACCTAAGTTTGTAACATTTGTTAACTTTTTTTTTTTAATTTATGGTTTGAATAGTTTTCTCTATCAAGTGCTAATACTGTTCGATATATATTGATTTTCTAAGGCATTTTGCTTAATTTCTATGTACGCGCGCGCGTGCACGTACACACACACACACACACACTATTTAGTCCCGTCGTTGCTCTGCATAAAATTGAGTTCCTAGTGATGCAGAAATATGTTTGGCAAAATCTGGGCATGTTTCCTGCCCAGGGAATATTAATAATATATATATATACATGTATTTATATATATTATATATATTATATATCTATATATATAGATATATATATTAATACATATTAACACAAAGGATCCTCTCGACAATTTCAAAACAAACAATTACAGTGTTTTTCCAAAATCAGAGCTTCTTAAATGATAAAGTAATATAAACAATTTACATATCATTCCATCAAAACATCTCCAGTCACATGAGTAAATATGAGTATTGAAACCTAAATAGTCAACCACGAGAATAATTTCACATTTCCATTGAATTTAGCCTCGTCGAACCATTTAACGATGAAGACATAACAGCGGAGAGGTTACAGTGACTTCATTTGAATACTCCTTTGGCGGTTGTCTTCCAGACAAGGCCTTGTGAAGCTCAGCTTGTCTTGTTTTCAAGGAGATGAATTCATTGTGGTGGGCTGCTCTGGCACGAGAGAGAGAGAGAGAGAGAGAGAGAGAGAGAGAGAGAGAGAGAGAGAGAGAGAGAAGCGTTTCTCGAATTACCAGGAGAATGTCAGACCGGCATTAAACAGATAATGCTTCTCGCAAGACAGTCGCCAGATGGCTCTGTAACCGCTATCCGTCTTCTAATTAAGGTTTTGCCGCAGTTTAAGAGGGTGGGGTTTGTGGGGGTTGGGGGGCATATAATTCTCAAATTCTATAAAGCTCCCGGTGGGGTTTTGGGGGGGGGGTTTGGTTGTGAGAGTTACGATAGCGTTATTTATTTCGCCACAGTAAATAAATATAATTTCTGGCTAATATTGAGACTTGTTTTCAGTTGTACGATTTTGATGTGATTTTTTTTTTTATTATGAAAAGGGAGGTGTGTGAGTGACACTGTAATATCTCGTTACACACTGAAAATACAGGGCATATCAAAAGTTCATCTAAACAATTTTCAAATCAACATACCCTGTAGTCTGTCATTTTCTGTTATTCTCACGGTGAAATTTATCCCCTTCCAGTCTTGTTTCCACTCATATGAAGTTTTATATATTTCTGTTCCTTTCTACTGCTAAAAAGTCCATGGCCCATGGGGCTTCAGAGCTTATTTAAACTTTATATATTATAAGCAGTGCTGCTGTAGGATTTAGAAAAATATGAGCGCAAATAGTACAACGCTTTGCATATTCGAAAAGCTTTATTGTGTTCCTATACCGGTTTCCAGTTGTTCAGAATATTACCAAAAGTATTACCAATGTCAACATCTCCAGTGATCTTCTTACCAATTTATTTATGCAATGAAAATTTACATTAAAAGCGTGGTAAGAATAATGGTGTTGGGATGTAAAGATTTAGTTTCCGTGAAGGTCTCTTATTTCTGCCGTTGTTCATTGTTCCTGTGCTGGCAAATAAGTGTTTAGTCTATTTCTACTGAAATTGAGGACTTTAATAGAATGTCTGTTGTATGAAAATTATAGCTATGATTAAATATTGTGTAATTTTGATTTTGTGAAATAGTCTTATAAGGTTCATGTAAATTCACATTGTGTAATTCCGAAATTATCTACGTAGAAAGTGTTTCCATTTGTTAAAACTAGTTGTAACTTTCTTTTTTTTGAGTGGGCTGTCTAGCAAGACTAACAGCTCCTTTTGAAGCCTTTTTGTCAATAAATTTTTTGAATTTGAATTTGAATTTGAGTGAATTATTCACATCCATCACCACCAGGGTGTTTATCGAGAGAGAGGGAGTTAAATCTCTCATTACTGTTCTCATTTTGGGAATAGGTAAGCTCAAGTATGCAACAGATTTCCCTCATCTAATAATATCTGCCTTCGTTTCTAGTGAAAATTTCTGCTGGGCGGTAACAGAGGATTATCCTACTTCCTGCTTAACTGCCTGCTGATGACATGTTGCTGGTTACTGCTAATTAAACCCACTTATTTAATTAAAACATCTTCACTGGACAGATTTAATGTTACTGGATGTCCAACATCTCTAGATTCGTAATAACCTTCTTTCCTGGTTTCGTCAAATGCATACTTGTTACGACAAGAGATCTTATATAAGTTCGTACGTCTGCTGTAATATCACATAATTGAGCTGTTATATTTTATCTTAAATACGCTTGAGAAAATTGTAAATTAATGTGGCTAGAGAACTAATTACATAGGTCAAATACTGTAAGCGAATAAAAAATTGTTAGTATGTTGGAAATGATGAAATTCTGGGGAAAATGAAATTTTTATAGATATGTTAAAATGGTGGGGCTCCTTACCAGACGAGATCAGTTAACATTCAGTCTAAGAGTGAAAAAATATGTATTTGGTTGGTGTTTATGAGAAAAAATATGCAAAAATCCTCTCATTAGTAAAATGATTGGAGTAGCATCTAAGATTTGAGGTGGAGTTCAAATGAAATGACTTCTAAAAAAAAAAAAAAAAAAAAAAAAAAAAAAAAAAAAACATTACGGACCTCGAAAATGAGTTGAAAGAAAACGGGATCATCATAGAGGGCGTCTTCGTCGACCAAGGAAACTTGAGAAAGACTTTGGTTTTCGGAAATCTCTCTTCCTGAATTGTGGGTCCTTGCTTTGGCTAGCCACTGGAGGGACCAGTTTGCTTTCACTTTGCTTTGACTCGTGATCAGTGTTGCCGTTTTGCTGTTTTCTAGTCATATCTGGCAAGAAGTATAGCTTTCTAGATGCCAATTTGTCGCCATATGGACACAGCATAGACACATTCTACAGATATTCCTAAAAAATTCCACATGCTTTATCAAGGTTGCATTCCCTATGTAAATGTCATACTGTATATTCTTAGTACATTAGTATCCATAATAATTTTGCACTCCATATTTTGTTAATTATATAGTTACATATTCACAGAAATGCTGACTCATTGGAGGATGAAGATATAATAGTTATATTAAAATGTACATATATACCTTATTTTTTTATCATCCTCTTCAAAGAAAAAATATATTCAAAGATTTGGTATTGCTTAATGCATCCTAAATCTGCAAGTGAAATAGTACAACTTGATGATTTAACTTAACCAAGTCTTCGAAGTCACTTGAAGACACACTTGTCTTCCATCCAGAGGCTCTTTGAAACCGCTTCAAAATTTTGCTGAAACCAAAATACAACGCTACTCGTGTGTAAGGTTAGTTCTAGCCTAAGTTTTTTTTTTTTTTTTTTTTTTTTTTGTTTTTTTTTTTTTTTTTTTTTTTTTTTTTTTTTTTTTTTTTTACTGAAAATGAATATATGATAAATGTCAAAAATAACTTTTCGTTGATATAAATACCTATGTAGATCCATTTTCCTCGTATTGCGTAGTCTGCAAATCATTGAAGCTTTATATTAAATCAGAATCAAGAATGTTATAGTTGGTTGAAAGAGAAAGAGAGAGAAGTAATAAAGCTTATTCGGATTTTCTTGGAAAACTATATCTAATAACAGGTTGGCATGGCAGCTAAAAGAAAACTTCGGGATGAATGGCTGACCAAAGAGGAATTCAAACCCTGGCTAGCTCGAGTTGAAGATGACGAAACTAAAGCTAAATGCGGTACTTGTCACAAGGAATTTAATGCTGACTTAACAACTATCAAGCGACATAAGGCAATGTATATTCCAAAATCATACTGGTTTACAAAATCCATAAAATTAAAATATGATGCACAATTTTTGTGCAGTTTGTATGCATTCTTGAGTGAGGTTGCAATATAATCTTGGTATTTATTACTGCTGTTATTTCTTGGATTTTATACACAATGTTTGTTATTACCGATTTTTACCTCATCCATATTGATGTTTTATTGATTTTCATTAATAGCGCGCACAGGTTCATGCTGCAAATGAAGCAGCTCTTACACAACGGAGAGAGCAAATGGAGCAAGAGGACCATGGAGTTCCTTTACAGCATGGCGGGAGTGTTGCTTTAGCAATGATTTTGATGGTATGCTTCATCTGTGAACATAAGTTGCCATTCACAATCGTCGACCACATGGTAAATCTATGCAAGGCTATGTTCCCTGACTCCGACATTGCTCAAGCAATGTGCATGAAAAAAACAAAATGCACAGAGTTAACAAAAGCGCTACGTATGTGTATGACAAATGACTTAGCCAGTAGACTAAGAGAAAACAAATTCTCCCATATCACTGATGAAAGTACTGACGTTAGCACGACGAAATGTCTGACAATAGTTGTCAAATTTTTTGACAAAGACATGGAAACTTTCAAGACAGGCACTCTGCAACTCATCAATATGTATGACGAAATGGTAGGATCAACAGGGGAGAACTTGTTTAGATTGATCATGAACACCTTGCAGTCCTATAACATACCTTTAGAAAATTTTGTTGGCTTCGCTGCTGATAGAGCAGCGAATATTATGGAAGGTAACAATTCAATTAGCAGTAGGTTAAGGGAGGAATTTCCAGGGATAGCTATTTTCAAATGTATTTGTCATTGTGTTCATTTATGTGCATCAGAAGCAGTCAAATATTTACCAAGGCATTGCGAAGATCTCGTAAGAAATATTTATACACACTTTGCCCATAGTGCAAAACGGAAGCATGAACTGAAACTTGCCCAAACATTTCTTGTCCCAAAGCCCCACAAAATTTTACTTCCATGTGCTACACGATGGTTATCGTTGCACGCAGCAGTTGAACGTGTAGTCGAACAATGGAGTGCCTTTGAAGCTCTATTTTTCTAAAGTTGAGGCGCAGGAAAGACTAAAATCAGTTGAATTCATTGTTCAAAATTTAAGGGATCCATCCGTCTTTCTATACCTAAATTTTTTAAATTTCATTCTTCCTAAATTTAATAGACTCAATCTTATGTTTCAGCAAGACGCTCCATCCATTCATTTGCTTCATGAACATATTATTCAGCTTTACAAGACTCTATTAAGACATTTTTGCCGCAGTGATGTTGTGGACAATGTCGACCTTGTAGCCTTCGATCCAAGTTTAGCTGTAAATCACATGCCACTTCATCAGATATATTTGGGATCAGAGGTTCATGGTCTTCTGCAAATGGATGAGTATAAGCAGGATAAGGTTATGGTAGACGATGTACGCTCTAGATGTAGGGAATTTTTTCATAAGGATGTGTCAGCAACTTAAGAAAAGATTTGACCTCAACAACAATTCATGGTATATGGCATCTATCTTGCACCCAAAAAAGGTGTTGCAAAGTAAGACGAGGAGCTCTCTTCCTACTCTGAGTGACTTTTGCATATCTGTACCTCGTATATATGGGGGGGATTTGCAGGCTCTTGATAATGAGTGGCGGAATTTAGATACCACTGACATCCCAGAAGATATTAAAGATTGCACTATAACTGATTTCTACATAAAGCTTGGTAGCATAATAGATAACGAGGGTACGTATGTGTTTCATAATTTTTCACAATTTGCACTCCAGGTCTTGGCTTTACCGACGACAAACACAGCTGCAGAAATTTTTTTCCAAATTGAATTTAATCAAGACAGACACCAGGAACAGATTGTTGATACCAGCTCTCCAAGCAGTAACCGTTGTGTCTGAGGGTGTGAAGGACAATGATTGTTGTTATAGATTTAAACCTACTCCTGCAATGTTTGACATCCTTGCAAACATTAAATGATAATATGGTGATAGTATATATATATAGATATATATATATATATATATATATATATCTTTGTTATTGCCCTCAACATATTTGTTAATTGAATAAATCATATTTTGTCTGCTTTTGTATTTATGTATGAAATATATTTCATAATAACTTTTGGTCTTTCCATATTCTTTCCCACCTACATAACAATAACTTTTTTTAATTAAAATGAATCTTCACATATTTTGAAGACATATCTTTATGTAATAAACTATAGGTAATCATCTGTCAATACTGATTTACCACTAATAGTGAAATCGACTCCATAAATTCATTAAGTTATAAAATCTTCAGTATGAGAGTGAAAGATTAACAAACATGTGTATTTTTTTCATCTTGTGATAGTAGCCCCATCATTTTCTTTGAGTATTACTCTAAAACAATAAAGAAAACGTTACCCACAGGCAGAAATAAAAAAACTTGGTGAGTTAGTATTTGTTGCTTAAGCGACCATTCCTCACTGTGTGTGGAATTTGTGGCAACACTGGGCTTGTGTGCGAAGTGCGATTTATGTAATTTGTGTGGGAAAGCGTGTTTCATGTGATTTGTGAGGGGAAGCGTGATTGTAATTTGTGTGGGGAAGCATGATTTGTGTTGGAAGCGTGCTTTATGTGATTTGTGTGGTGAATTTTGTGTGATTTATGTGGGGAAACGTGATTTACGTGATTTGTGAGGGGAAGCATTGGTGTACGTGATATGTGGGAAAGAATGGTTCGCATAAAGACAAGAATGTGTTAAGTGTCTTCTTTCGATATATCAAAACAATGTGTTTTCCAGAGTCTGGAACTCCAGAAACATTTGAATTAGAATTTTAATAGGTAGATCTAGGGTACTTATCCGCGGCGGCCTAGACTATGGCAGTTGCGGTTTTTCTATGCAGTTTTACCTACTGAACAAGAATTTTAAGTAATATTTAGGTAGATCTATATTACAATTCCGCGGCGGCATAGATTATGGCAGTTGCGGTTTTTCTATGCAGTTTTACCTCCAAAACAAGAATTTTAAGTAACATTTATTCCGACGACTGTAATTAACCCCCAGGGGTCAGTAGTAAACACGGCAAAATACATTGGATGTCCCAATCCCTAGTGATGTCGTATCCGCGGTTACTTTCCTTGTAGTTCGTGCAGAACTATTCTGTAGAATTACCCTAAGCATTTCTGTACAGAGAAAATCACTCATATCTTTTAAATCCTCAGCTTCACAGTTATGCCGGAGCAGAAAATGTGATCGCCAAATTCCTGTAGCAAGCGTTCGCAGAAGCTTTGGTTCCTTCAAATGAATTCATAACGCTATCAGTAGCTAGGAAATTACGTCACGAGAGCTGGTTAGTTATTAGAACACTCCCTTCAAGGATGTTTTAATATTCCTGTGTCTAAGAAATGAGACAAACTATTAAGCTTTCAATCCCTCATATACTGTTAACAATATGAACAGGGATTGATATCAGAAAAATGAACTAAAGTATTGAAAGTCATACTCTTAAACCATTTTGAAAGCGTGTAGTACTAATTACCTACAGCGTTTAGTACTAATTACATCATTAAACTTGTTTTCTTAATATCACCCACTTTGTTTTACAAAAACAAATGACTTACCTTTGATTTTGCAAGGTAAATTTCCATCTATTCTATAACTGAAACCTGTCCAGATCAAAATTGTATGAACTGAATTGATTTGGAATTAAAAGTACGTATTTCAATATGAAGAAAGATCTTTCAAATTCTAGGCATCAAAATTATACCAGGAGCAATTCCTGTAATAAAAAAAAAAAGGGGGGGGGCGGCCGCATTTAATTCGCTGAAAAATGGGTGAAAAATGTTACAGTTTAAAGACTTTACCTGTTACATTTATTTAAAGGTATTTCTACAGAAGCAGTCCTCACTGGGCCTTGGGGGGGTTAATTACAGTCGTCCGAATAAATATTGGTAAATTCTAAAGCATAACACCGCACGGACAGCAAGAAACGTAACCGCAAATACGACATCTACTAGGGATTGGGGCTTCCAATGTATTTCGCCATGTTTAGTACTGGCCCCTGGAGGTTAATTACAGTCGACCGCCCAAGAATAACGGTAAAGTCCTAATAAGCAACCCGTATACTATAGGAAACTGTAATTTCCAAAGCAGAACCCGACGCGGAGTTATTTAGATTTACCTTAATGACACTGAGGACTTCCCATTAAGTTTAATATCTAAACATAGTCGAGCCATTGATAATTCTTTTTAATTTGGGAACAGGTAAGATGGGATTACGTATATCCAGAGTACATAACTTGTCATATAAATATTTTTTTAATCTTTAAAATGGCTCCTTTGGTGTTAACATTATTTTCCACATAAATGTTCTTTTAGTCATTACAATGGCACTATTGATGTTAACAAAACATTTTTGTATTTTTGTCACTAGGTCTAACCCTCTCGGGTGTTAAATCTTCTCATTTATGCAGAAGTTGAGGAGTCGATTCTGATGTAATGGAATACCAGGAGAATTTTACGAAGTTATGGTGTTTCACTATGAAAGCCCTTCCCTCTAACATTCAAGATAAGGATAAGTTTCTCTCTCATTCCTGAATGCAGGAATTACAAAGGAACCACAAACTTTGAATATCATGGAGGTAAATGCTACAAACAGTTTGGAAGGTAATGTTTTTTTTATCTTTTTTCTCTCCATAAGTTTTTTGAGACCATAAATCTTGCTAGAGAAGTTTATTCGTTATATTGAAACTACTGAAAGGAACTTCTTCATTACTTATCCATTTCTGTGTTCAGGTATTTGTTGTATACTCTCTATAATTTGAAAAAATTTTTGTGCTAGTACACAGTAGGCCATAAGTATTTTTAGCTTGTGAATGACTTGTGTATAAAGATACTAAAACAGTTGAGTATTAGTGTATGGTCTATATTTGTGAATTTTTAGTGTTAGTGATAAATGCTTATAAATTTCTTGTGAATGTTTTAAAAGATTCTAGCTTGCTTATAGTACAGTACCTTATGCCTCTTTCAGGAAAGTGACTGTGAATGTTTAAGGGAAACTACTCAAAAAGATGGAATAAACTGTCTTGAAGATATACGGAATAATTCGCCAGACCTTACAGCAAACGTGAAGATGGTTTTTGAAGGAGTTCTATATAATCATGGATTGTGACAGGTAAGGAAAATGACAATTTGAAACATTATGAAAATTTGTAATTCTTTATATGTCATCAATTAAGAGAGACTTAGTAAAATTTCTTTGAAGTTTTTGTGGCTAATTAAGTTTTCAGCTTCAAAACACTGTATGTTTATTTTGTTCTAGGATTTATTTCTAGGCTGTTAACTTTGTTCCCAGTTATCATTTCAAACTTTGTTCCAAGTTTCCAGTATTATTTTAGATTTTTCTTAATTTTCTTTGTAAAATTATCTTTACCTTTTTCTAAAATGTATTTCAAGGCTGTTAACTTTGCTCCTAGTTTCCAGTTTGTATTATTTTATTTTCTTCTTTGATTTCTGTTTTTTTTAAATGGTACTTAAGTTCAACTATTATTTTTAGCATTGCTCTTAATTTTTTTTAAATGGTACATATAGTTCAACTATTATTTTAAGCATTGCTCTTAAGTTTCAAGTATTTTTCTGTCCTAGCATGTTAGTATATACTGACAAATTTACTATACAGCTTCTTACACATTCAGAAAACTTTAATTTCAAAATTAGTGTAAATTAGTGTAATACTATATCTTATTTCGACTTTTAATGCTGTATTGAAACAGTTTCATAATAGTGCTTATAACTATGTTATGTCTATTTGACAAAGATACAAACAAAACTATCAGTAGTCAGTAATATAAATTCTAAATCCGCTTTAACACTACTGAATTTTTACCAGAATTTTCAAAGTACTTTAATTTTGTGAATTAAGCTTGCACTCTGTACAGTGGTTTATATCACTTTCAGGAAATTGGCTGTGAATGTTTTTAAGTAGAAGTGCTTAAAATGTTATAGGAAATGAGAAAATTCACCAGAGCTTACGAATGTGTTGGTACATGTGAATCCTGTGCTCAAGGAATTGAGACAGGCAAGTGTTCGTTTTTTATTTCTTAAAATTTCAGTGTTTATTTTACTTAAAATCAAATTAAATTTTCCTTATTCCTGGGATAATTTCCAAGTATTTAGTAGTCAGGAAATTAAAAGCAGAATCATTAGTACTTCTTAATTTTATTTGGTTCATTTTCGAAAACTCTTTAAATTATACTTTCAGGAAATAAAGAATAATGGATTTATTTAAAACATCACTTAAGAATGTCACTTAGTATACGTTATATACAGAATGAGAATGTACAAAATGAGTTAACTTTTTTCTAATACTTTATCCCACAGTTTGCCAAATACTTCATTGACGACTTGAACAAAATCTACACCACCCACTCAAACTTCAAGATGGTTAATGGAGAAGAAACGTAATTACATATGGAAATGACTACAACACCCACTCAAACTTCAAATAAACAAATCCGAATGTATGGAATTACAATTTAACTCTCACAGCAGTAGTTGAACATGTATAGCATATAACATCCTTCAAGAGGGACAATTGCAGTACTCGACTCCACTACGACATCTAATCAACTTCATCTTGTCCATTAACTAAAACAACTACGTATGGTTGTCATAGCAGTAGTCGGAGTTTGAAATTACTGATCTAAAAATTTCTATTGTCAGTAAAGTTTGCAATTCAGGTGGAATCTTGTCCTCTTCTCTGACATGAATACACACATCCTAAAATTAATGTATCAACCTTCAGCAGTTGAACACTTAACACACATTCGTCAGCAACAGCTATATCAAGATATCACTGCAAGTATGGAAGAACATTTGTGACAAGTCTGGAAGAACACTTTAGTCCTCATCCTCCATTGCAAGTGTGGAAGAACATTTGGGACAAATCTGGGAGAACACTTTAGTCCTCTTCCTCCTTCAACAATAGCTGAAAAAATCCTCCTTCAGATTGCTGAAGTCCTCATCCTCCTTCAGCAGTAGCTGTAATCATCATGATGGTTCATCCTTCATTACTGGCTAGAAGAACACAAACTCTTCAGCAACAGAACACAAACTCATCAGCAACAGCCATAATGACAATGTTACAATTGTGGAAGAACATTTTTGTATTAGTCTGTTTCATCCTTCATCATTGGCTGGAAGAACACTGAAATCCTCATCCTCCATTTGTAGCAGCTGGAATCATCCTGATGGTTGGAAGAACCTTTGTGATAAGTCAGGTCATCCTTCATCAATGGCTGAAGTCTTATCCTCCTTCAGCAATAGCTAGCATCATTCTGATGGTTCATCCTTCATCACTGGCTAGAAGAACACTGAAGTTCTCATCCTCCTTCAGTAGTACCTTGAATCATCCTGACGATCCATCCTCCAACAATGGCTTGAACACAAACTCATCAGCAACAGCCATAATGACAAGGTTACTGTACAATCTAGGAAGAACCTTTTTGTATTACAGTTTGATTCATCCTTCACCATTGGCTGTTAAGAACACTGAAATCATCCTGATGGTTGGAAGAACCTTTATTAATGGCTGAAAGAACCTTCATTAATGGCTGGAAGAACCTTCATTAATGGCTGAAAGAACCTTCATTAATGGCTGGAAGAACAAAGTCTATTCATCCTTCATTAATGGCTGGAAGAACATAAAAGACCTCTTCCACCTTCAGCATTAGCTGGAATCATCCTAATGGCTGGAAGGACACAACCCAAACTAGTTAGTCTGAAAGTACTGCTGGAATCATCCCGATGGCTGGAAGGACAAACTTAACCTAAACCAGTCATTGTCTGAAAGTGACTAGTCTTTGCCGTCTCTTCAACTGAAAGTAAAAGTCCTACAGTTAGAAACTGAACTTAACTCTGTTAATTCAAAATCCTACAACAAAAATAAAATTTCTGAATTATGTAGATGAACATCCATTTCCTCCCACAAAAATAAGGTAATATAACTTGGATATAACATCCATTTCCTTCCAAAAAAATAAGGTAACACTGGATTCCCTAATTTTACAATCCATTTGTAAAAGATAATGTAACGAATCCATTGAAAAATATTAAATTAGACTAGATATGTTTTTCACTCATTTAATATTTTTCATTGGAAAAGAATCTAACATAAAAGTTCACTTTTAGCGAATGGAAATAACAGTAAAAAACTTAGTCGGAAAAAAAATTTCACTTTGGTGTAAAAAAATCTTTCACTTTATATCAGTGTAATTGAAAAACAAAATCTTTCATAAAGTTGTTAAAAAAGCATATATTCTGATAGGAAAGCTAAGGCTGAAGCATTTATTCTGATAGGAAATTTCTAGTACACAGCAATGGCAGAAAACTTTATAAAGACACCAGTGCTATGGAAACTGTACTCCAGCGCAAAAAAAAAAAAGAAAAAAAAAAGTGGTATACACACACACGGGGGAGAGATATTTTTACTAAATCTATTATCAGATAAATTCAGACTTGTCTAAATATACCTTTTAAAGCATGGAAAAAGACTGGAGAAGGCCATAGCAAACAAAGTTAAGGTACTGCCCCAGGTTTGACAACATTGTCACACAATCACCACCTATCGTAAGAGCAAATAAAAATGGCATTTATGATGGCTCAGGGACTCCAAATTACAACATAGATGCTCCATTCAATTCCTGCATTGCAAAACTGAAAAGGATCTATGTCAGATTAAGGTCCAACTACCCTGCAATAATTTACACTTGGCTACCATAATGATGACAAAAAACTAACTACCTTTATTGCTTTCCTATGAAGGAGTATTTCACAAACCACAAAAAATTCCAGGTAAAAATGACTTCAAAGAGGAAAAGGATGTCCAGCATTCCAGCAATTCAGTAAGAGTTATCCAGAATATGTCTCCGTTATCTCAAAATAGCAACACTAATTTGTGGTCTATGTCACATGAATAACTACATTGTGGTCTATGTCACAGAATAACCGAGTTCACTCCACAAGCAAAATTCCTGTTAACTACCGCTGAAATATTGTCAATCTATTTTAGAACAGAATATAACAAGAATAAAAAACTTAGTTCACAGGGCTAGCGCTGAGATCTAAGAGGTTTTCAGCACTGAAACCAAAATTGATAGTAAAAACGTTTAAAAGGTGTAACAGGAGGGAAACCTCACAGTTGCACTAAGAAACTTGTAGAGAAAGAGAGAAAGAGAGAGAGAGAGAGAGAGAGAGAGAGAGAGAGAGAGAGAGAGAGAGAGAGAGAGAGAGAGAGAGGTGCCCTGATGGCACTACCCTCCTGCTGGCAACTAGTTTTAGGATTTCACCAAGGAATGATTCAAATTTTAGCCACTTCGATAAAATTGTTTGTTTAGAGGAAGAGATACCTAGATTTCTTAGGAATAAAGTAGTACAGTATAGCTCATAAAATAAGATTGAACACAATGGTTCAATTCAAATCCTCTTTTGAAACATCCAATATCTTGCGGTACTGAATTTGCATAAAGAAATATTTCATGGTTTGGCAAAGCAGATGGTTTTATTTGCACTAACATGGGTCAACCAGGGGTAAGCTACTTGACTTAGATCATTTAAGACAAATTAATATTGAGCAAAAGGGTACTTTATTTAAATTATTGGCAAAACTACATCAGCTGCTAATGCAGCGTTGGACAGTCCTGACATGGAAGATTTTCTTGGAAATGTCACAGCTTTGTTAAAATTGGCTAAATGCATCTTGGAGGTGGTGTAGTCTACAGGTAATTCTTTTTAATTTTTTTTGGGCATCTTTTTGATGGTATCCTGGAAAAAGAAGACATTTTTTTTATGGTATCCTGGAAAAAGAAGACATAGTTAAACAGCAGAAAATGCACTCTTAAGATACACAGTATATGTGAACATTAATACAAGAAATAAGTAAAAAATAGCTGACATTCTTAGTAAAGTTATCCTACTCCTGTAGATAAAAATTTCTAATATTTCAAAAAGTGTTCCTCTGATTTCAATACCATTTCGTTTAGTACTCAAGAGACAACCAGATTGCTTAGGAATAAATTACGATACATAAGAGACTGTACACAATGCAACAAGATCAAAAGTTCTGTTGAGAAGTGGTCAAAGTATAGTACAACTTAACTCCTCTTTGAAAACTCCTACTCATATCTTGAGGTACTGAGTTGTAATACAAGAAAACGTTCCAGGGGTTGGTAAAGTAACTGGTTATTTTTGCAGTAATGACGGGGTTAGCCTAGGATAAATTATTTGACGACTGAGATCATTTAAGACAAAAATGAACATCAAGCAAACTGGTTGAGTATTCACCTTATTTTTAACACTGCTCGAGGTACCTCTGACATGTTAAGACACAAGCTGCAAAATGTAGAGTTGGGCAGTCAGGATATAAGATGTTATTTTTTGAAGTGATGTGATAGGTTTGTTACAGCTAACGAAATGGACCTTGGATAAGTTGTGGCCGGTTGGTAATCCTTTATAGTTCTTCGATGCATCATTTTGATGATATCCTAGAAAGAGAGGAGACAGTTAACCAGCAGAAACGATACTCTCAGATATACAGTACTTATGAAAGGTTAACTTAAAAGTAAAAATTGGTGGCCCAGTCAAGTTATTCTACTCATGCAGATATAGACTTCCAATATTTCAAGAGTGTAATACTCTGATTTCAACACCATTTTGTATAGTACTCAAGAGAAGCAGATTTCTTAGTAATAAATTAATGTAAAAAAAATATGACTAAACACAGTATATAGACAGTTGAAAAATTCTGTTGAGAAGTGGTCAAAGCATAATTCAACTATACTTCTCTTTGAAAACTCCTCCTCATATCTTGAGGTAATACAGGAAAATGTTTCAAGGTTAACACAAGGCTCTGCCACGTTAAGACCAAATATACATCTGCTTCAAGTGTAGAGTTGGACAGTCAAGATCCAGAACATTTTCTTGCAAGTGATGTAATAGGTTTCTTACAGTTGACTAAATGGATCTTGAAGTAGAGGTGGCCTACTGGTAATCCTTCTTTAATCTTTTGTGCATCTTTGTGATGATATCCTGGAAATAGATGCAATTAAACCCCAGAAAAGGGGCTGTCAGTTACACAATACTTATGAACATTAACTTATAAAAGTAAAAAAAATGGCTGACATTCTTGGCCTTGGCTCAGTAAAGTTGTTTTTCTCCTGATTTCAGTATGTACCATTATATCTGATATCAAAGAGATAACCAGATTTCTTAGCAACAAAACAAGTTTGGCCTAGCTTAGGATCTATATGAAAAATGGCTTCACCCAATGATTGAGCTAATTCCTAATTCTATCAGATCTGATAGTATTTCCAATTCTGGCATTTATTTATTATAAGAAACAAGACTGGCTACCTTAATTTGGTCATAACAACAGTAACTTTGGCTGCTTATTTGTACAGTCTGCATTTCCTTTTATGAGTACTTGAGAATGGATTGAATATATCTTAATATTTATAACAGCTTTACATAAATTCTAGATTGAAAATCTATTTGAAGTATAATACAATTTTATAGATAGTATAGGGTTTGTATAGCACCTTATAGACATAAAATAGTTTACATTGCTCCTATAGTCATTAAATTGCATCACAAATTTCTATGGTACCACATTTTTAATAATTTTGATTGATCAATTTATTATACGTACTAAGTTCTGGTGGGCAAAGCAGCATCAATATTAGGTGATAACATGTAGTCCGTATTAACTGAAAATAAGAACCTTTGTGTCTGATATGTTGTGTTATATGCTCAGTAACACATGGTATAGGCAGACCTTTTGGATAAATAACACAGGTGATTACAGTGTGCGAAAAATAAAAGTACTGAAATACATGTGCACATGATGAACAAATTTGATTAATACAGTGCAGATATATACCACTAAAAGCTTAAAATACAACCAGAACCATTGCCCAACATTGAAAAGTGGCGCCAAAACACTCAATCAAGAGTAAACTTCGTTGAAATTTACACGAATAAACACAAAAATATACATTAACTAGTATGCGCTCCAAGATGGAGACCTTTCTTGTCCTCTAACTAATGGACACCAAACTAGATGACGTATACATGACAGGTGTACTGGTGTAGCCATAGGTGGGGCCATCTACTATCCGTTTGGACAACCATAATTTACAGTACGAGAGAGAGAGAGAGAGAGAGAGAGAGAGAGAGAGAGAGAGAGAGAGAGAAACTGCACCTACCCACACACACACATACACCGACTCCCAAGAGTAATCGCCACTTATTTAATAAAGGTTCCACCCCGTCCCCCCTCCCCCCAACAAAAAAATAAAAAAAGATATATTTACGAGCAACGTAATCTTCTCCATTGCAATTAAGCCAGTACGAAATCCAATTACAAAATATCCTACAGCAGTAGGACTTGTTTCTCAGGGATCCTGATGAGTCGTTTATCACTCCAGCAGTGCAGCGCAGGACTTAAATAGGATGCAAGCGAAAAGTAGATTTAATTGTACCCAAATCCTTAAAAAAAAAAAAAAAAAAGAATCCAAGCTATGAATCGAAAAATGTTCGCGAATGGAATTATAATTTTGAGCGAAATACTGATATATTCTTTTTTTTTCTGCACATTATAATCCCAGGAGAGGTGTGAAGTACATTCAAATATAATTCAAATAATTCTTAAAATATTTTTTTCGAGCTATGAATTAAAAAAAAGGGTTCGTAAATGGAATTATAAATTTTGAGTGAACTACTGATCATTTTTTTTCAAATCACTCCCAAGAAAGATGGGAAGTAAATTCAAATATGCTTCAATACAATTCAGTCATTTCTGAATACTGATAATTTTCTTACACATTATATTCCCAGGAAAGATTCAGTCAGTTCTCAAAATATAGGCTGAGGTATGAATATTTGTTTGACTTATATGATGACTGAAATGACTTGGAAGAAGTCACGCACACCTTCAAAAAAAAAAAAAAAAAAAAAAAAAAAAAAAAAAAAAAAAAAAAAAAGACAATAAGATAATAGAAAAAAATTTTTCCTAAGAGTATCCTTCAGCAAAGGAGCTCCCACCTAGGGACTCCCGTCGAAGGCTGTGGCAAAGAGTCCTTGAAACGCATGAGACAGAAGACAGGATATTAAAATGGGAGTGTGTTCGCAGGAGTATGGCTCATTATAGTTCTACGTTTATAAAATAGCTTGGGAAATACTTCAGTATTTCTTCGCAATTTCCTTGTAATCCACTTTAGTAGAATTAATCCCCCTACTCTACAGGATTTCTCTCTCTTGTCTACCAAGGATTTTTCCAAAAAACTGGTGTATGTTGCTTTTAAGGGATTACATTTCTGTAAAGGAAATCTCTCGATCTACTTATCGAAAGAGAATTTCCGTGTAATCTCCTTTAGTAGAGTTAATCCCCTTGATCTAAAGGAGTTCCCTCCCTTGTCTACCGAGGATTGTTCCAAAAACTGGCGTATGTTACTTGTAAGGGATTATATTTCTATAACGAAAATCTCTCGATCCAGTTATTAAAAGAGAATTTCCGTGTAATTCCCTTTAGAAGAGCTAATCCCCCTTGTCTACAGGATTTCTCTTTCCTGTCTACCGGGGATTGTTCCAAAAACTGGGATTACATTTCTATAAAGAAAATCTCTCGATCCACTTATCAAAAGAGAATTTCCGTGTAATTTCCTTCAGTAGACTTAATCCCCCTGCTCTACAGGATTTCTCTCTCTTGTCTGACGAGGATTGTTCCGAAAACTGGTGTATGTTGTTTCTAAGGGATTAAATTTCTGTAAGGAATATCTCTGGAACGTCTTACCAAAAAAAATATATATATACGTATATAAAAAACAAAATGAAATAAAAAACTTATAATCCCCTTTGGTAGAGTTAACCCTTCATTCAATACAGGATTTATCTCTCCTGCCGTAAAATAATTTGAGTTAATCACAATGTCGACAGGATTTATCACGCCTGCCTTCAAAGGCATTTCAAAAGGCTACACAAAGCTGAAATTCAGCCTAAGACCTAAACACATGAAAATTGAATCTTACGACATCAGGAGACATATACATCAGCGAGTGCTTTCAAGAGATTATCTTTGGAACCGCTTATCAAAATTGAATTTTGACAATATTAATAGCTTCTTAGCATACAAAATGCGCACGTACATCATCCAGCTCTTCTTCAAAACAAGACTACCATCGCCATTACACGAACTGAATTTCCAAAATAAAATAGAAACGAAAATTAATGAAAGTAAAAATAAATGAAAATAGCGCGTGACAAACATGCCGTGTTGATCCCGGTTTTAAACCCAGAAACGCATTTTTTGAACGAGAGCCAGGAATTTTGATGCAACGCTGTATATACTTATATATATACACGTATATATTCGGTTTCGCTGACAGCCCCGAAAACATATAAATTTATGATCAAAGGCTCCGTCTCATCAAAGGATTAGGAGGGCTCAAATGTCAAATGGCTTTTAAGGGCCGAAATTCTTCATATGAAATATGACTGAGTTATTTTTTTTTTTTTTTTTTATCTTTTTTCATTTTAATGTATTTGAAAGGTTGCTAATACTTAACTGGACGGATGGATGGACGGGCGGGCCACAGAGAGAGAGAGAGAGAGAGAGAGAGAGAGAGAGAGAGAGAGAACAAATTTTTTTTGCATGAAAAATGATTATATGTCAGCCTAAATGATGTTTTCGAATGACGAATGGGTAGGTAACCCACATAGTAAATATGTTATATTGTAGGTGAGAGAGAGAGAGAGAGAGAGAGAGAGAGAGAGAGAGAGAGAGAGAGAGAGAGAGAATTATTGCAAGTCTAATAAATTATGTTTTTTATTATATAAATAAATAAATATATATATATATATATAATATTTATAATATATATATATCTATATATATATATATATGTCATATATATTATATACTATATATATATAATATATATATATATATGCACAAACATACAATCACATTGTGCACACACACAAACACACACATACACACTCTGTAAGATTTATAACTACAGCCATGAACTTCTGTAGGAAACCCAACCTAGCTCTGTGCATCAGTTGGAAAAAAGAAAAAAAAAAAAAATAGAAACCTCTCAATAATTTTTCTTTGAAGTTTCCTCCTAAATCTGGACGAGGTGCATCGAAAAGATTGAGAAACGAATTTGCGGATAGTTTGGGGGAACGAGGCGAGAAAAAATGAGATCAAATTTGTGTGTGCAAATTGTCACCAGCAGCGGAGGAGAAACAGAGAGAGAGAGAGAGAGAGAGAGAGAGAGAGAGAGAGAGTGTCATTGGGTAATACTAAGGCTGATCTCTAATATAGATAATTCATCATGTATGTATGCATTATGCTAACATCTTGGATATGAGAGAGAGAGAGAGAGAGAGAGAGAGAGAGAGAGAGAGAGAGAGAGAGAGAGAGAGAGAGGGTCCTCAAAAGCCATTGGCTAATATTGAGACTGATCCCTGATATAGATAATTCATCATGTATGCATGCATTATGCTAACATCTTGGCTATGAGAGAGAGAGAGAGAGAGAGAGAGAGAGAGAGAGAGAGAGAGAGAGAGAGAGAGAGAGTCCTCAAAAGCCATTGGTTAATATTGAGACTGATCCCTAATATAGATAATTAAGCATGTGTGTAGCTGGTATATAGACATTATGCTAACGTCTTTGATATATGTGTGTGTGTGTGTGTGTGTGTGTGTGTGTGTGTGAGAGAGAGAGAGAGAGAGAGAGAGAGAGAGAGAGAGAGAGAGAGAGAGAACCAGTTATGTCAATTGTCTTTTATGTTTTACGAAAATGGACTTGTACTATTCCCGTGTTTTTGTTAACCCTGGTACCTATACTAATTATATAAACTAATTTCAAGCAGACTTGAACCATTCAAGCATTTTTTTTATAATTGCTGGTATCTAAACTAATTATCATATCCAATTTCAAATGAATTCAAAACATTCTAATCTATTTTGCAAATTGCTGGTATCTAAACTAATTATCTAAACTAATTTCAAGTGGATTTGAACCATTTCGATATATTTTTATAATTGCACAGTGAAACAATTGTTATAAAAAGGTGGAATGTCAGAAGGAAGCGAATAAGAAAAGAGGTACAGTAAAAGGATTGAGAGGATACGGCTAGGGGCCGATGGGTGCTGCAAACACCTTTGAGTAATGCCTACAGTGCACCGTGCGAGGTGAACTGACGGCACGACCCCTCTTCGGAGACCAGTTACAGTAGGTTCTCTATTAAGGGGACTCGCTGCAGCTATAGTAGATTCACATCAACCGCGCATTTGACGTCTAGGCCAGTCCCTTACGACGCTCCTGATTGGCTGTTGATAAGCCAATCACAGGGCTGGAAACTCTCAATCTCTCTCGAGAGTTCACATGGGCAAATTGTATGTTCCAGCTCTCCTGATAGACGTAACACCAGGAGAGGTGGAACACACATCCTGCCTATGTTAACTCTCTCGAGAGACTGAGAGTTTCCAGCTCTGTCATTGGCTTATCAACAGCCAATCAGAAGCGTCGGATGCACGCTTGATGTGAATCTACTATACCTGAGCGTCTCTTTTGTAGAGGTGGGGCGTGAATTCATTGCGTTATGAGACTTTTTCTTTCTCCTTTTATTTCATTTGGAAGGGGAGACGGGTGTCTGGGGGGTTGGGGGGGGGGGGAGTGAATGTGGGGAAGGGGAATGGCTTCAGCTGCTACTGAGAATTCTTCCTGGCTGGCGTACAGTTCTAGTGATTGGTTTTGATTGGTTTTATATTGCATACCAATGCAGACATATTGCTCAGGTATACAACGACGTATATGATTGGAGAGCGTGGATCCACATACACACACAAATGTCCTGTATGTGTATAAGTATGTATGAAAGAGGCTAACGTCTGTGGAGAGAGAGAGAGAGAGAGAGAGAGAGAGAGAGAGAGAGAGAGAGAGAGAGAGAGAGAATGTATGCTGAAAAGCTATGAGTAATATAAGCCTGGGTGACATAAGCCATTTTTTTGGGCCCAGAGAGAGAGAGAGAGAGAGAGAGAGAGAGAGAGAGAGAGAGAGAGAGAGAGAGAGAGAGTCCTAAAAAGCCCTGGGGTAACAGCAATATTGGCTACAGACATAGACAAATTTCCAAGTCTATAAACCTCATTGATAATGACCTATTTACCATTCTTTTAGCATAACTACAACTACTACCACAGACTTTACCTCCAGTAATCATTTTTTTAAAGAATTATAAGGACGCTCTTTCACCAAACCCCTCACTTATGTATGACGTCCTTGTTCAAGCAGAATATAAAAAAGAAATTCATGCATGAAATTCATGAATTTCAAGAGGTTAATTTCCCAGCCGAGGGTTGTTAAATCGAGGCCAAGTGCTGTAAAATGGAACAAATGAAATATGACCAAAGATTAGGAACACCTTTTCCTGTCCTCTTCCTAAGGTCATGTCTCGTTTGTCTTAATTCTCCTGATGGCGGGGAATAAATGTCATGCCTAGGGCAAGGCTAATGATGATTTTACACTTACGCAGACTGAACAAGAGAATTGGAAAGACAAATTAGATGTGGCAGTTGTTTCTAAATCAGTGAATGCTTTTGGAGTGTTGAAAACAATTTATAGCAATTATGTTTATATATATATATATATATATATATATATATATTATATATATATATATATAAAATTGTCCAAATACACATATACACATTGTAAGTCAAGCTGAAAGGCCAAAGTTATACAAGATGAAAATACCTAAACTTTCAAAGATATTATAAGTAAGATTGTCCTGTTTATTTAAATAATATATAATCACGTCTTATCATCCACAGTCATTCCTGGTCTCGTATAAAAATTTAAGGGACATACAAAAGACATGTAGTCTTATTTGAGTGGCAAAATGAACCCTTACTAATATACTCGTCACGCATATAGACCAATCATTTTCACGACAAATAAATCACATAATCACATACCATAAAAAAAAACACACACAAATGCTTCTTCTTTTATTTATGCACTGTGATTTCGAGTCATTTTCGTGGACAAATTTCCTCCATTTTCTTTTATTGTATCTCCTTCCCATTTCCTCTTATTTAACGAATTCTTTATGTTGCCTTTTCTTTGCTATCTTGTCTTCTTCTACCAGACCTCTCTCTCTCTCTCTCTCTCTCTCTCTCTCTCTCTCTCTCTCTTCCTTTTATTGACTCTTCCTCACACACCCCTTACGGTTCTTTGTCTTTCTTAGTCTGTTCTGCTTCCCTGTTTGTTTCTGCTTCTTGTACGGCTGTTGCTGTTGCTCTGTTTGTTTGTTTCTCTGTTTGTTTGTTTGCTATCGCAAGGTTCTCTTTCCTCCCTTTTTAACCGTTCGTACTACGCCCTGATTTTTGACGCAATTCTCTCTCTCTCTCTCTCTCTCTCTCTCTCTCTCTCTCTATCTTTCTCTCTCTCTCTCTCTCTTTCTATAATATATATATATATATATATATATATATATATATATATATATATATATATATATATATATCTCCACGTAAGAGGGTGAGTGAAAACCGGTACTTTGAACAAGTACATATTTTATCATACATTCTATATTATTATTAACTAATATATATATATATAATATATATGTACATATATATATAATATATTACATATAATAATCTAAATATACATAAGAAGATTTGGAAATGTATATGTTATATTAATATACTTATTATATATTATATATATATATATATTATACATAATATATCCAAGAGTGGAGTAGTGACGCAATTTGAGTGAGGAACTATTTAAACGAGCTAATGCCCCAATCCCTATATCTCATTGTCTTAAGATGGAACAAGAGAAGAATGACGACAGAGAGATACAAAACAATTCAAGGAACTGAGAAACAAGACGATGCAACAGATCTGAGACCTCTCACGTCCAAGGAATTTGTAGATATACGACGAGAAATTGTTCGTTTAATTTCTGTGTAAAGTTGCTATCACCTCCCCCAGCCCCCCAATGGAGATAGTATCGAGATAGTATCAGATACCTGGATTGATTTTCAACTTAGTAAAGAAAAAAATATATTTATTACTTTTTATTAAGTCGGTTAATTTTGGGCTAACTTTTTAGTTTAGCTGAAGGAGAAAGGAAGGAAAATGATTAGTAGAAGTGTAAAATTTTTTTTATAAAATTACCTCCAGTAGGGATGCTATAGTAATTTGATTCTGCACACCCATTCACATTTTTATTTTGTCCTTAAACTTTGGACTAATTCTTCTTAGGTTAGCGGGGGAAGAAGGAAAAAGGATTTGTAAAAGTGCTGCTGTAGTCTTTTCCTTCTATATACATACACACACAGACACAGACACACACACATACACAGAAGAGGAAAACTTCACAGTTGCCCTAAGAAGTAATTGCTGGGAGAGGGTATAGGAATGGAAGATGGAAGAAAGTGAATATGGACGGCGGTAAAATGAAAGGAATGGAAGGGGCCGAAGCTAAGGGCCGAAGGGACGCCGCAAAGAACCTTAAATAATGCCTACGGTGCACCGCATGAGGTGCACTGACGGCACCATTCCCCTACGGAGGCATCGACATTGTTCCTTTCTTTGGCATCGTGAAAACTAACAAACGGAAATAAAAAAACCTTAAAACAAACAATTTGAAGAATCTTCCTTACAAAAAAGAGAAATCCATTTGGAGAATTTTCCCTAAACAATAATATTTTGGAAAATTTTCCTACATAAAAAAGGATAGGGAGAATTTTCCTTCATAATAAAACCGAAAAAAATATTTGGAAAATTCTCCTTAAAAAACGCAATTTGGAGAATTTTCCCTGATAAAAAACCGAAAAAAACCATTTAAAAAATTTCCTTAAAAACCATTTGGAGAATTTTTATTCATAAAAAAACAGAAAAAAACATTAAGAGAACTTTCCTTTATAAAATAAGAGAAAAAACCATTTGGAGAGTTTTCCTATAAGAACTAAAAATTTTCCCCCTAAAAAACCGAAAAAATCATATGGAGAATTTTCTTTAAAAAACAATTTCGAGAATTTTCCTTTAAAAAAATTGGAGAATTTTTCTTCATATAAACCGAAAAAAACCATTTGGAGAATTTTCCTTAAAGAAAACAATTTGGAGAACTTTACTTCGTAAAAAAGCGGAAAAAAAACATTAGGAGAAATTTTTTTCCGAAAAAAACATTTCTTCGTCGTCGCTGCTGTGTACGAGAGGGAAGGTTGTAGCCATTAAATGATAACTGGATTATAGCGGTGTTGCCGGCGTACAGCGAACAGAACCCAGATGATGATCTCTCTTGGGGAGGCGAGGAGTGGTATTGGATATTGTCCTCCTATTTACTTTTTCTCGTTCCCGGTAATTGGGATGTGGTCTTTGCAGCAGTAGTAGAAATAGTGGTAGAAGTAGCAGTAATAGTATTAGTAGGAGACTGGTTGGTCCCAGAAAAGGAACCGCCCACTCAGGTAGGTTACCTATAGCTCATGATGGCACACCTGGAGTGAGTTAGATTCACAGGTAGATTTGTATCTTCTCCCACAAGAAAAGACTTATTTATTGTCCATATTGAGTCTTGCGTAACGAAATTAACGTTTCTATTCTCTGTTCCCAGCCTCAGTTTGTTCGTGGAACAGGCATAATTCTTTAGGTACCCAAGAAGAGGCCAAATTATCGTTCATATGTGTCTTACGAGACGAAATTCATAATCTCTGTTCCCTGATCCTAAGTTCAATTTATTCGTGGAACAGTTATAGGAATTATGTTGCACAAGACATGGCTAACCTATTGTTCACATTGCGTCTTATATGACAAAATTCACAATGTTTGTTCCTTGTTCTCATGTCCAGTTTGTTCATAGAACAGTTATAAATTAAAGTGACGTGAAAAGAATGGAAATCATGAAATTGAAACGTTTTTGGGGGTAAGCCCTTTAAATTATTTTTGGTTATGGATTGCACATAATTTTAGTGACTTGAAGCGAAGGTTCAATGCAGCACAATTTGATGGGCAATTTATAAAATCATATTCTATCCAATAACTATGTTATTATTATTATTATTAATGTAAAAAATACAGTCGTATATGGTGTTTACAAATATGTTGTATTCAGTGAAAACCGGGCGTTTCTTTGTACTATTATGATGAGACAAAGCTCTGGGTAATATATATATATATATATGTATATATATATATATATATATATATATATATATATATATATATATATATATATATATATATATATATATATATATATATATATATATAGTATATATATAGTATATATATTGGGTGTTTGGGAGCGTTAGGGGCGAGAAGCCCGATTCTGCAATAACTGCCAAATGGGGGACAATTGCAACCTGCACGATCACAGAAGATTAAGGAAGCGGCAGATTCAGGAATGAGATGCTCCGGGATTAGACAGACTCCATCTCATTACAGAATGAGGTCAGGGGCAAAAGGGGGTCACCCTCCCCCACCCCGCCCCAAGGTCACCTCGAGACCCTTTGGTCCGGTTTGGCCATGTGGGAGTCGAGACAACGTGGACTCTGAATTCTGAGTTTGCATGTAATTGTAATCTACGTGATTTGCCTTTAGTGCCTATTCATTATTGAATATATATATATATATATATATATATATATAATATATATATATATATATATATAATATATATATATATATATATATATATATAGAGAGAGAGAGAGAGAGAGAGAGAGAGAGAGAGAGAGAGAGTGAAAGAGAGAGAAGTGTGGAAATATTCTCTTTACGTAAATACTTTGAAAAGAGTGACGTGGGGTGTCTATATAACTATTATCTTTATTACAGATGGGTCCGATTCCATGGTTGATTAGGAATGGGATTCTCTAACTGACTAATACTAGACAATGTGACTTGTTTGGGGTTTGAGAGTGTAAACCTTAGTCCGGAAGGTAGAATGTTATCTTATTGGTTTTCTTTATGGGCAGATTTGGGTATTTGTGCCATTATGACTTGTTAATCATTTTGTTCTTTGTTATAACCAATTGCTTTGGGAAATAAATGATATTTTTGTATATTTACGTAGTCTTAATAAGCCTCGTGACATCTTACAGACAGGGCACCGTTGGCAACAGGTAAGAGTTCCCAGTTTGTGTAGTTTAGGGAATAAAGGGGGTGTAATAGTGGTGCCAGCGGTAAAGGCTTTTTATATATTTTTCAAGCTGTAGGTACGCTCCGAAGGGACTGGTGACCAGTTAGAAATAGGGGGTTTCGGTTTTTATTTTGATAGGAGAAGGGGTTATTAATCATGTCACAGGCAACTCAGGGTCATTACTGCTGATTCGACAGAGAGAAGCTGTTCCTCAGACAGTCTTCCTCTCCCAAGCCAAGTCAGTTGATTTCTTGAGATTACGGAATAAAGGTGTTTAAAAAGGGAGAAAAAGGTGGGGGAAAAAAGTTTAGTTTTCGACATATTAAAGTGTTTCGCAGTTCGCGCATGTTTGCGGTGTATGTGAATTCGGTTTACGGTCATATGAAGACGTAAGTGTATTTTCGATTTTTTTTTGTTTTTTTTTCTTTCTTATTTTTTTTCTCTCCCTCTTTTTGTTTTGTGGATTTTTCTTAACTTTTTGTTCTTGTTCATGTTCCTTGTGTGTTTGTGTGGCGAACTTGCCTGAGTGGGATTTTTGCGGCAAGTCGGGCCAGAGAGAGAGAGAGAGAGAGAGAGAGAGAGAGGCGAGTTAGCTCGGAAACACCTTACGTTCTTACTTTTCCTATCCCTTTCTTGTTATTATTATTTTTTTTTTATTGTCATTTTCGTGGGGTTGATTTTGTGATTGGGGACGGGGCACGCTTACCTTTTGTTATCTGTTGTTGGGAAAAAATTTTTTTTCTCCTTGATTGGGTTTAGTGTATATAAGTACATTGATGTTATTGAGATCGGGGAACAGCCTTGGGAAACAAGATAAAATGGCAGATACCAAACCGACGACGCTACTACATCACGTGACGAGCATTTCTGCGAGGGGAATTAGTCAAGAAACGTTATAGCTTGCCTTTTTCGGGTTTGGAGTTAGAAGGAAATCTGTTAGTTAGGAAAATTAAATATAAGTTGAGAACCAGTGAAAGTAAAGGAGATACGACACAGATCGTAATTCCGAAAGTCCTAATTCCAGTGGTTTTAGATATAGTTCATTGCAGGTTCGGTAGTCCTCACTTGGGAATAGAAAAAACTTATGATGAGG
>NC_061094.1:53545423-53552923 GCF_015104395.2 Macrobrachium nipponense
GACCAAAAAAAAAAAAAAAAAAAAAAAAAAAAAAAAAAAAAAAAAAAAAAAAAAAAAAGGCGAATGTTTAAAGCGTTAATGAAATCCGGCTTCATCCCGGGAAAAAGTGAGATTAATTCTCATACACTTCAAGAATGGAAAATAAAGAATATTAATTAATCAAAACAGCAGCCTCCTGCAGGCTCGGAGCTAGAGAGAGAGAGAGAGAGAGAGAGAGCTGGTCATCACCGCTGAGCTGTTTTTTGTCATTAGCGTTCAAATGTGGAAGGCCGTATCGTCAGTCATAATTCAAAACATAAACACGTTTTAATTCCTGCTCTCCGAGATAAAGGTTCTGAAACGCAGAACGCTTTTATGCATTTCAAATGTTTAACTTCGTTTTTACCTCTACAGTCTGTGCGTTCAAATTATTATTGTTTATATCCTCGTTTTTAACTCCAATGTCTGTGCGTTCAAATTATTATTGTTAATATCCTTATTTTTTAATTCCAATGTCTGTGCGTTCAAATTATTATTGTTTATATCCTCTTTTTTAACTCCAATGTCTGTGCGTTCAAATTATTATTGTTTATATCCTCGTTTATAACTCTAATGTCTGTACGTTTAAATTATCATTGTTTATACCCTCGTTTTTAACTCCAATGTCTGTGCGTTTAAATTATCATTGTTTATACCCTCGTTTTTAACTCCAATGTCTGTGCGTTCAAATTATTCTTGGTTCTATCCTGTTTTTAATCCAATGTGTGCGTTCAAATTATTAATTGTTCATATCCTCGTTTTTAAACTCCAATGTCCTGCGTTCAAATTATTATTGTTCATATCCTCGTTTTTAACTCAAATGTTTGTGCGTTCAAATTACAACGGTTTTTAGCTTGAACTCCACTGTCGGTGCGTTCTTATTACTATTGCTCAAACCTTTGTTTTTTAACTAAACTGCCCTTGCGTTTAAATTACTATTGTTTTTATCTTTGTTTTTAACTCCACTGTTTATGCGTTCAAATTGCTATTGTTTTTAACTTCACTGCCTCTGCGTTCAAATTACTATTGTTATTAACTTTGTTTTCTACTCCACTGCATATCGTTCAAATTATTATTGTTTTAAACTTTGCTTTGAACTCCACCGCCTCTGCGTTCAAAATTATTATTGTTTTAACTTTGCTTTGAACTCCACCGCCTCTACGTTCAAAATTATTATTGTTTTAAACTTTGCTTTCAAATCCACTGCCTCTGCGTTCAAGCTGAATAAAAGAACAGTGTTAGACAATGCGAAACGCAATAAGTTATCGATGCATTGGTTTATAAGGTCAACTTTGGAGTATCATTGATCCGTGGAGACGTAACATTCGTCATTTTTTTTTTCACCGATTCATTTTCGGATAAGCAAAGATTTAAAGTTTTTATATCTTTTGCATCCTCCTTTGTTACATACAGTTAATATCAGACTGTCTATGACTATTCTTTCATTGGTGGGTGAAAATAATTCCTAAAAAATTAGTCATTCCAACAAGTCTGTATTGAGTCATTCCAACGAGTCTTTTTTAAGGCACACCAACATGTCTATATTATTGAGACATTCAAACGAGTCTATAGTGAGCCATTCCAACGATTTTTTACTGAGTCATTCTAACGAGTCTATACTGATTCAGTCCCACGAGTCTATATGGATTCATTCCAAGTCTATGCTGATTCATTCCAACAAGTCTATATTGAGTCATTCCAACGAGTCTATATTGATTATTCCAACAAGTCTATATTGAGTCATTCCAGCGAGTCTATGATTTATTCTAACGATTCTTTATTGAATCATTCCAACGAGTCTTTATTGAGTCATTCCAACGAATCTATATTGAGTCATTCCAACGAATCTATATTGAGTCATTCCAACGAGTCTATACTGATCTGCCTGTGTTTGCAACCTTTCCAAAAGTAGATAGGTATACAGAGTTTAGGCCAAAGGCCAAGCGCCGGGACTTATGAGGTCATTCAACGCTGAAAGGAAAATTGACAGCAAAAGGTGACAAAAGTGTAACGGGAGGAAAACCTCAAAGCAGTTGCACAATGAAACAATGACTAGAGAAAGGAAAGAAAGATATAAGAAAGCGACTATGAACGGAGATACAGTAAAAGGATTGAAAGGAGTTGCAGCTAGAGGCCTTGAGGGGAGGACGCCGCAAGGAACCTTAAGTAATGTCTACAGTGCACCGCGTGCGAGATGGGGTAGTAGTTAGCGATACCACATCTACCGGAGGAAAGATTCAGGTAACTAGAGAGGTAATTCGGCGGTTTTACAAAGTTTACCGCGTGATCTGTTCAGCCTTCGGGGCAATTTGCATTCATTAATGCCTAATGCTCCCCCCAGCCCCCTCTCACCCCACGGCAACGTAATTAGCAAGGTTCATTAAAGTTTTGATCATCATTATTCATGAGATTTAATTTCGCGGCGATAATAAAGTTACCAGCTCTATATATACACAGCGTTTGGCGGTGCAAGCTTTGATTCGAAATTTCAAGATCACGTCGTTTAAAAAAAGGAAAAAAAATAACAATGTGTAATACAGGGTACAACTTTGTGATTATATGTATACACGCACATATATAAGAGGAAAATGAGAGAGAGAGAGAGAGAGAGAGAGAGAGAGAACAGAAAAAAAGAAGAGATGAGAGAGGAGAGAGAGAGAGCTGCAATCTTCTTTTCGAAGCTAAGATTAAAATAAGATCTAGAGAAGAGAGAGAGAGAGAGAGAGGAGAGGAGAGAGAGAGACAGAGAGAGAGAGACCTTACCTTACAGACCTTAACCCACTTTAGTTCGTTCGGGTTGCCCCAGGTCCCTCAGTGTGAGGCGCCTCTAATGTCTACCAGAGAGTTGCTAGTACATCTTCCGGTATATTTTGCATCTTCCAATCTTGGATGGTCTGGGATGCAGTTTAGATATTTGTCGAGCTTATTCTTAAACACATCTACGCTCACTCCTGATATATTCCTCAGATGAGCTGGCAACGCATTGAATAGACGCTGCATTATCGATGCTGGTGCGTAGTGGATTAATGTTCTGTGTGCTTTCTTATTTTTCCTGGTATAGTTTTGGGCACTATTAATCTACCTCTGCTTGCTCTTTCTGATATTTTTTAGTTCCATGATATTTTTGTCTGTTTATTCCTTCTATCTGTTTTCCATGCCTGAATTATCATGTAGCGTTCTCTTCTCCTTTCTAGACTATATAATTTTAAGGATTGTAGTCTTTCCCAGTAGTCTAGGTCCTTAACTTCTTCTATTCTAGCTGTAAAGGACCTTTGTACACTCTCTATTTGTGCAATATCCTTTTGATAGTGTGGGTACCCTATCATATTGCAATATTCAAGTGACTACGAACATATGTTTTATAAAGCATAATCATGTGTTCAGCTTTTCTTGTTTTGAAGTGCCGTAACAACATTCCCATTTTTGCTTTACATTTTGCCAACAGAATGGCCTATTTGATTCAATTGGCATAACATGCTTCCTATCATCATCACACCAAGGTCTTTAACTGCTTCCTTATTTGTGATTGTCTCATTATTAGGTCCCCTATATGCATATAGCTTTCCTTCTCTGTCTCCATAATTTATTGATTCAAATATATCAGAGTTAAATACCATCCTATTTACCTCTGATCCGCCCAATCATATACTTTGTTAAGGTCTCTTTGTAGAGCGTTCCTATCTTCATCACAAGTAATTTCTCTACTTATTCTTGTGTCATCAGCGAAACTACTCACTACCGAATCCTTAACATTACTGTCTATGTCTTCAATCATAATAACAAACAATATTGCAGCTAGCACCGTACCTTGTGGCACACCGGATATTACCTTGGTTTTCATCCGATTTCTCATCGTTTGCAATAAACTATCTATTTCTGTTGTGTAAAAATTCTTTTAACCATCTTCCTACTTTATCTACGATATTGTGTTTTTCTAATTTTCTTTGCTAATATATATGGTCTACTTTGTCAAAAGCTTTTGCAAAGTCTAGATAAACCACATCTGTTTCATTTCCGCTTTTCATATTTTTTGAATATGTTCTCACGGTGGACTAACAGTTGGGTTTGTGTACTTTTTCCGGGTACGAAAACCGTGTTGTCCTATATTAAACAAATTATTTTTTATTAAATGTTTCATAATATTTTTCTTCATTACCCTTTCATACACTTTCATAATATGTGATGTTAGACTCACAGGCCTATAATTACTTGCCTCTAGTCTTGATCCACTTTTGAAAGTAGGGGTGATATATGCTAATTTGTCTGCATTATAAATCTTGCCTGTATCTACACTTTGTCTTAATAATATTGCAAGTGGCTTTGCGATAGAATGAACTACTTTCTTTAACAAAATAGCAGGGACTCCATCCGGCCCTGCAGCAGCTCCATTTTTTAATTTCATTAATTGCCTGCACAATATCAGCTTCATTAATTTCTATGTCAGCTAAATATTCACTATTTTCGTCCCTTACTTCTATATCATTATATTCATTATCCTATTCTAGGGTGAATTCTCTCTTATATCGTTCTGCCAGTATGTTGCCAAATTTCCTTTTTTTCATTCGTTAATCTCCCTGCAATTCTCAGAGGGGGGCCTATTCTATTCTTCTTTTATTCATCTTCTTCGCATATGAGTATAATAGTTGGGGTTTTGCTGATATTTAATAGGGTTTTTTCTTCCAAGTCCCGTTTTTTTCATTTTCTTTTGATTGTATAATCTTTTGTTCTGCATTTTTTCTATCTTACTTTTTAGTTCTATAACTTTCCATGCATTTTTTTCTTTTGCAAGGACCTTTTTTCCACTTTCTGATTTTCTGGAACAAGATCCTTCTGTCTCTTGGTATGCATGAATGATGTTTACTTTTTCTTCTTCGGTATATATTTATCCACTATTTTCTCCAATAATTTATATAATATCTCCGTATTTACCCTTATGTCATCACTTACGAAAATGTTTATCCCAATCTTTGTTTAATTCTTCATTAATTTCTGACCATTTTATATTTTTTACTGAGAAGTTGTATTTTCCATATCCTTCCCACTTTTTCAATTTCTTGCTTATCTCTATTTTTGCACTTGCTTTTTTTGGAATGAACTGTTCATTGCTGAAATGACATTATGATCTGAAATACTCGCATTATAAACTATTACTTTCTTTAACATAATTCATCTCGTTCACAAATACTAGGTCTAAAGAGAGAGAGAGAGAGAGAGAGAGCTGCAATCTTCTTTCTGAAGCTAAGATTAAAATGAGATCTGAGGAGAGAGAGAGAGAGAGAGAGAGAGGAGAGAGAGAGAGAGAGAGAGAGCTGCAATCCTCTCTCCGAAACTAAGATTAAAATGAGATCTGAGAGAGAGAGAGAGAGAGAGAGAGAGAGAGAGAATATAGGAGTCGTCACTCTCTCGCCGAGGCCAAGAGGAAAATGAGAGAGAGAGAGAAAAAATAAAGGAGTCGTTACTCTCCCCGAAGGTAAGAGGAAAATATGAGAGAGAGAGAAGAGAGAGAAGAGACGAAGAGAGAGAGAGAGAGAGAGAGAGAGAATAAGGAGTCGTCACTCCCCGAGGCTATAAGAGGAAAAATATGAGAGAGAGAGAGAGAGAGGAGAGCGAAGAGAGAGAGGCAGAGAGAGAGAGTAGAGAGATAAATGAGAGAGAGAGAGAGAGTTCATTTAAAAGGCTCAATTGTCAAGGAGGATAACTGACAAGAGGAATTTAGGACGAAACGCAAAGAAATGCATTTCAATTGTGTCAATTTCATTATTTTCAAATTTTTTATGTACGCGTCCTCTTGACGAACTTACTAGAGGGGAATGGGTGGTAAGGGGTGGGTATGATATTAATTCAAAGCTTGGACTCCTTTGTGCCACAGTTTAATTACAATTTCGAAATGTAATTCTCCCATTTTATTATTATCTTTAGTATTATTTTCTTTTACGAAAGTTTTCGATTACGCTGTTTTATTTAACCATATGAATCCAAGTCAGTTTTGGAAGAAAGTCCTCGTCTAGACTGGGTAAAAAGAAACTATATATATATATATATATTATATATATATATTATATATATATACATATATATATATATATAAATATATATATATATATATATATATATATATATATATATATATATATATATATATATATATATATATAGATATGTTAAGTATAACTGAATCACGAAAGTTTGGAACGTGATAAATCCATAAATAAAAAGGTATAAGCCACGAAGGAAAGATAAACAACGAAGTTTCTGTAAGATCTTTCGACTCAACGTCCTTTGTCTGCTAAGTAAAAGACGTTGAGTCGAAAGATCTTGCAGAAAACCCCGTTGTTTATCTTTCCTTCGTGGCTTATACCTTATTTATCTAAGGTTAAGCAGATATCCAACCGTTTGCAGACACGAACGAATTAACAACACACGCGAAAGTAAGACGTTGAAGTCCGTGAAAGTTCACGAGTTATATATTAACCTAGGAAGTTTTCTTCAGCAAGCCATCAAAATTCCGAGTGAGCAGAACCTAAGTGACACGTTTGTGAACGTTTAATGGGTAGGGAGGAGGTTTTCTGTGACGTAGAAGTTACGTAGGAAAATTAAAATGATTCTCGTAGGCCTACAATCAGTTTCCTCTGTGGTATTTGCAGCGAGATTTCTTAACGATTCGTTAATGATTTTGTATTGTTTCTCAAATTTAGAATTTTGATATGCCTTTTTCAATCAATGCAGATTATATATATATATATATATATATATATATATATATATATATATATATAAACACACACATATATATATATATATACACACACACACACTATATATATATATATAACATATATATATATACACGTGTATAATATATATATATATATACGTATACATATACATATTTATATATGTATACTACATACATACATACATATATACTTTATATATATTATATACATATATATATATGTATAATATAGATATATATATATATATATATATATATATATATATATATATATATATATATGTTTCATAATGAACCAAGATGCAAAGGTACTCCCTGAACTGAAAATACTTTTTATAAACACTGATAAATTTATGCTATAATAATCTGTCCTCTTTTTAAAATAGAGAAAAATAAATATGATACCCTAAGCTTATTTAAATATGTCTCATTATATGTACACAATTTGAACAGTCTCTGAAAACATACTATTCCATTTTACTCTTCAAATTAATATTCTTTTTGAATCCCTTGATTTTCTTAAAGGTAGACATCAACGCCATTGTATGAATTGTACGATTTCAGTTTATTCAAATCTACCTGAAAATGTCTCCCTTTCTGCCTACTGTTATTTCACCCTATATATACCACGATTCCCTATCTCCCCTCCATTACGTTTACATGCTCGCCTACCGATTCGGTAGTGCGGAGTTCGATTCCCTGTCAACGTGGAATCAGAAGAATTGTTTCTGGTGCCTAGAAATTAA
>NC_061094.1:53557923-53562923 GCF_015104395.2 Macrobrachium nipponense
TTCCCCAATAAATTAAGAAAAGTTCACATATGCAAAACTGTCTTTTAAATAAAATGTAAATTAAAGTCTCCTCCAACTAGTTGACATTGCTCGAGAGTACACACACTTTCTCTCTCTCTCTCTCTCTCCGTGCTTGGGAAGTTCAGTAACACGGTCAACAGTTTTCTGTAGTACCCAACTCCAGACTAATTTTTCTTAAGCCGTAGAGGGATGGTATATATACTTACGTTATCTGCAGTTCTCTCTCTCTCTCTCTCTCTCTCTCTCTCACACACACACACACACACACGCACACACACATATATATATATATATATATATATATATATATATATATATATATATATATATATATATATGAGATGATTCAATACAGTTTTGAATATGCCTTTTCCGTGATAGTCTGAAGTCCCGTGAAACTGTTATAAGTGATACTGTGTGTATGTGCAACAAAACAAGTCAACCGCCAAAGGCGTTATAGGTTGGCGTGGCTTGGGCAGTTCAAAAGAGTGCCACGCATCTCTATATCCATTCTTGATTGGCCGTTGTATCTATGGAGCCAGAATAACCAATCAGCTTCTTGCATAACGATGCTGTCTGTAGAGGGCATTTGAAACAGGCCGCACTACCGGTCAGATCAGTTCGTTAGCGGGTCCCATACAGTACAGACAGACTGGGTCGAGAACGAATGCCCAGTGCCCGCAGTCGCATTCCCGTCGGCCGCCACAAAGACGTATGTCACCATGTAGTGTCAATAACAGTCTAACCTGCCGTCCGGTTGTGCAGCATAATTAAAGTAATAATCACCGTTAAAGGCCACCTGTGTAGCTAAGAAGAATACACCTGTGTTAAACGGTCTCTCGATTATTATTTGTGCATGTCCTACATTGCATGGATGTAAACCTATCTCTCTCTTGTTTTCTCCTTCATATCCCGAACTCATAAATGACCGAGGTCAGGTCATATAATTTTGGTGTCAATCGTGGGGTTCTGTAAGGTTCGGTAAGGTCCTGTGGGGTTCCTTAGTCCTGTAAGGTCCTGTGGGGTCTTGCGAAAATTATGAGGTACTGTGAGGTCCTACGAGTCTTGTGGGGTGCTATGAGTTCTTATGAGGTCCTGTGAGGCATTAATAAGGAATTCTGATGTCTTGTAAGGTGTCAAACAAACGTTATCGTTAAATCATTTTAGCTGACAAATGGTAATATGAAGTGAAATAAACATGGAAACGAAAGTTCGATGGACGGTGATGACGAGGGAAATGGTGAAACGAACGAACTGGCTAAAAACAGTTATGGCTAAAAACAGTTATGGCTAAAGCAATCGGCAGAAAAGTGGCAAACCGTGCTAAGAACGGGAATAATAAATCGAGTGGCCCTAAGATTTCGACAAATGCACAGTCAGTGCTAACAGAAAAGACATGTGTACAATCACACCAGACGATTTCGAAATAAAGCACAGTGTTGCTAACCAGAAAGACAAGTGTACAATAATCACACCATTTACAATTTCGTACGAAACGCCACAGTTTATAACCAGAAAGGACTAGTGTACAATCACCACCCTACAATTTCGAAAAACGCAGTGCTAACCAGACAGAGTGCGATCGCAGAAATCGTTAATAAATTATCACTGTTAATAAATTATCGCTGTTAATAAATTACCCCTGTCTCAAACGGATATTAGAAATATCCGTTTGAGACAGAGACTAGTGTGGGAGAATTCAAAATCGATGGTTGCAACGCCAAATTCAAACGACGGTGGTGCCGTGGTGGTGGCACCCATGACCCCCCAAGTAACCGACTCGTGTAGCGGACCAAGTAGAGGAGTAACGAACGTGTTTTGAACGGAAAGATGGCGAGCAGTCCAACCTCACAAGGAAGGACGGGACTGTTATGCAGTGCCCGGGAACAAGGGACGCCTTGTTGTCTTGTTGTGAGGGAAGGGATACCAATTCCCGCCCCTGAGAAGTAGGGGAGTAGAGAACAACCTGTCCACCCACGAGTCAAGAATGCTGGGACAGAGAGAGGTCGACCAGAGCCTCTCCCTCGTGACCCCGTGGGAAGGGGGAAGTCCACTCCTACTTCTGATCGCGACCTATTGAAGAGTAGAGGGATGGTATTAAAAATGTGAATAGTGCAGAGGTTCCCTTACCAACCTCGACCCGTGAAGGAAGTCACGATACCTGCCTAAGGTATGGATAGGTTGGCGCGATGTTAGAAAAAGGAATAGCTGATAGACGTCAGATAATAGCCAGCAACCAGTGAGAGAATCCAGGTGCGATGTGAAGAAGATACAAGCAACTAATAGCATCAGTAGCGAACCGCCGGCACCGCTGCTGGCACTATTAGTTCAAGCTGCTGACCTGTGAGCAAATTGCATAGAAAGCGGGAACTCTCAATCGTATGGCAGAAAGGGACAGTTATAGGATAGTGTCTTGGGACACTATGGGGATGTGATGAGAGGATACCCTTCACACCCCCGGAGGTGGGAGACCGCGCCCGGCCTAGATGCCGTCTCCTTACCCGCTGTCGTGATTGCTAAAAATTGTCACTGATAGTAATATTAGTTCGACTGCACAATGAACGAGTTGTGTAGCCTTTAGTAGTGTAATCAATAGCATGTTGTGTTAGGGAAATGCAGATAAGGAAATTGTAGAAAGTAACGTTAGAAAAAAATATGACAAAAAAATAAGAGAAAAAAAAAGGATGGTTCTCTTAGGCCGTGTTCTGATTACATTTAAAGTATCACGAACGATAATGCATCCCATTTGTCCCCATCGAAGAATTGTAATTAAGATTTAAAGACAGAATTATTAACGTAAGTTCATTAAAGAAATTGTTTCAGTAAAGTAACGAGACTGATATCTTTGTTGAAATAGTAGTCAGATTTTCATTGCGAGAGAGAAGTAATTTTTAAATTTGATGTTGAAGTGAGAACAAATTGTATTCTACCCCTGATACAGAAATGTCCTTTAGAATATTAATTTCTCAACAAGTTCGTAGGATTGAGCAACTTTGATGTGGAGATTGATCATATCATAAGAAAAAAAAATAATAAGAAGAGCAGACGCTCTTCCCAAAAGTACTGTAAGACAGAGTCATAGAGAGAGAGAGAGAGAGAGAGAGAGAGAGAGAGAGAGAGAGAGAGAGGAACTGCGACGCATACAGTTAAATGTTTCAGTTATACCTGTGGGCGAGTCGCACAGAAAACAGAGGCAAGTGAATCTGCTGTTGTGTAAACGTGTTGAGCGAGTGCCATGGATTGTGCATGTGTTGAGTGTATGTGGGTTTGCACATGCACGAGATAAATTCTTCTTAAAAAAAATAAGATAAATAAAAGTAACTTGTTGGCCACCCTTCCTCCCTCTTCGATAAAGCAAACCATCCACATAATTTGGAAGTGCGTGTAGGTGCCTTGCATAGCATACCAGCGCGAGTCATGAATAAATATGTCCGTCGCAAAGTGAACAGAGAATATCATAGAAACATGCTTATGCACTTTTGATTCATGTCAGTTATTGCTGAGAAATTGATGTCTAATTTTTTAAACATTTTGTTACAGTTCCAAGCATATAATGAGTTTGTCTGTATATTCATGATTGCATTATTTTTTGTTGCATTAATATTTTTTATTGCATTGTTTTTTATTCAATTTCAAGTCACATTAAACACATGTTATTGCAATGCATCTAATTTTTTTAAATTTCTGTTGATACCAATTATACTGTGTCCAAAATTTCATATCATTTTCAATGCTGTTTATGCTTTGTCAGAAATTTGTAATCTTCCATCGATGATGTAGGAATGTGAGATTATTTAAAATAAGAGTTATTTTTTGTGTGTAATCTTTGAATTTTACTTTTTTATTTTTCTTGTTTTAATGTGTTGCAGAGGGAATTCAGTAAGTTTTCTTATACTTTTCCCAAATTTCTTATGAATGACGTTTCATTTTTGACTCATGTTACGTGAAGTTTTGTTTATGAATTTAGCTTTTTCTAACTGGAGCTGTGACTACCCATTTTTTAATTGACATTATTGAATATGAACCTAAATTTGTTTGTTTGTATGACACATTGTGAGGTGTGAGATTCATTTTTTGTAACTTGTGTTTGTAACACGCCAAATGGCTCTACCCTAATAGTTTTAAAATTTTGCACAAAATGGATGGTATGGCACTCAAAGGCGGTGTGGTAATCAAAGAACAACAACAATGCGCAAATCATCAGATCAATGTATGTCTTGCGGGACGCAAGAACTGGGGAGGGAGTGATGAGCTGATTCAATACAGTTTTGAATATGCCTTTTCCGTGATAGTCTGAAGTCCCATGAAACCGTTATAAGTGATACTGTGTGTATGTGCAACAAAACAAGTCAACCGCCAAAGACGTTACAAGTTGGCGTGGCTTGGGCAGTTCAAAAGAGTGCCACGCATCTCTATATCCATTCTTGATTGGCCGTTGTATCTATGGAGCCAGAATAACCAATCAGCTTCTTGCATAACGATGCTGTCTGTAGGGGGCATTTGAAACAGGCCGCACTACCGGTCAGATCAGTTCGTTAGCGGGTCCCATACAGTACAGACTGACTGGGTCGAGAACGAGTGCCCAGTGCCCGAGTGGCATTCCCGTCGGTCGCCACAAAGACGTGTGTCACCATGTAGTGTCAATAACAGTCTAACCTGCCGTCCGGTTGTGCACTAGCATAGTTAACGTAATAATTACCGTTAAAGGCCACCTGTGTAACTATTAAGGAAAATACACATCTGTGTTAATTTTAATCTTATACTGGTTAGAACCCTTGTATGATCGAAAATCAGATCATATAATATATATATATATATATATATATATATATATATATATATATATATATATTTCTATATCAACTATCCAAAAGCAGAAACATCAAACGAAACCTACCTGTATTTCAATAAATATTCTCTTGTAATAAAATTAATACAATATTTTGTGGTTAAACTTCATGAGACCAGAAATACTATAA
>NC_061094.1:53582923-53587923 GCF_015104395.2 Macrobrachium nipponense
CTAAAAAGTTAAGAATATATTTTTCTTCATGTTCCACGGTAAACTGAAATACATGGGTGTTTATTATTTAAGTAATCATGGAACCGCTGTACGTGACTTAAATGCCTGAAAACCAACCAAAGTGTCGTCAACATACCTGTGATAAACAATTGGTTTAAACTCAAGGGGACAATCATCAAGCCATCGTTTTTCATGAAAACAAAGAAATATGTCAGCCAATAATTACATAATCTTGTTACTACCATTAAAATACTGTAATGTCTCTTTTTAGGCTTGAAAATGTTGTTATGAAGAAACAAAGAAACGCGTTTCAATAAAAGTGTGGTGTCTCTTAACCTACGCTCTTTTTTTTCCTACTGATATATATATATATATATAAATATATATATATATATATATATATATATATATATATATATATATATATGTATACTATCATATAAAAATGTTACGAATTTTCTATCCTAGTTAGATGCAGATAAACGTAAATATCTACTTAACTATTTAACAATTGAAAACTCTAGCAATTTAGTCTATCGCGAAATCTGACCCTAACAAGGGATGATCCGACCTCCAGCTTACTCGGGCAAGTGCTGAAATCTACGGTCAAATAAAGCATTGTTTCACCACCGAAAATTAAATTAAATACGGTACATTTTATTAGAAATCATTTTTCTGTACTGTTTAACACGCTCATTTTTGTATTATTTAAATTTTCATTCTAATAAATAAATAATAAATACCCTATTCTTAAATTCCTGTATCTTTAACTCAACGCGAAACACCTTTTTCAGACCATTTTAGACTTTCCTAACATCCCCCCCCCCCCCCCCCCCCCCCCCCCCCCCCCCCAAAAGAACAAGAACTACAACAACGTAGTAGTTTGTAGGCTTCCTTCCCGAGCAAGCGGATATGAAAATGAAAAACTCAAGATACTCTCCTTAACTAAGTTCTTGTTAACCCAACAAGCATCAATTTCCCTCAAAACCTCACGTGACCCCAAAACCCCAAACCCTTTAGTGGTGGAGGTTATGTTCCAACGTCATTATATTTTCACCTCAGCCTACCCAGTAGAGATTAGGAAGTGGGAAGGAAAAAAAATGGCTATTTTCTTAAGGAAACACGAAAATATAACATCGTTTTTTAACACCTGGTTCTGACGGCAAGGAATTTGGGCCTGGTTTATAGGAAGGAAAATCTGAGGGTGTTTTTTTTTTGTTAGAAAAAAAATTAAATGTCTACTTGTTGCTCAGGTTTATGGGTGGTTAACTAAATTGCGAGGGGGAGAAGGTACGGTAATTTATTTTTGCAGGGTTTAATTTTGACGCAATGTTTAATGTTAATGGGCTTAAAAGTTATCCATTAATTTTGGTCATCGACGCCCACTCGATTTTATGAAAAGATTTTCATTAATTTCCGTTCAGCTGTGGGGAGTGCGAGTAAACTCTGGAGATGAGAGAGAGAGAGAGAGAGAGAGAGGAGAGAGAGAGAGAGAGAGAGAGAGAGAAGTTAAATATATCTTAGTTTAACCAGACCACTGAGCTGATTAACAGCTCTCCTAGGGCTGGCCGGAAGGATTAGATATTTTTACGTGGCTGGAAACCAATTGGTCACTTAGCAACGGGACCTACAGCTTATTGTGGGATCCGAACCATATTCTATAGAGAAATGAATTTCTATCACCAGAAATAAATTCCTCTGATTCCGCGTTGGCCGCCGAGAATCGAACTTCGGGCCACCGAATTGGCAGTCGATCGCAAAACCCACTCGTCCAACGAGACCTTACCTTACAGACCTTACATCTTGTTCGGGTTGCCCCAGGTCCCTCAGTGTGAGACACCTCTAATGTCTACCAGAGAGCTGCTAGTACATCTTCCGGTATATTTTGCATCTTCCAATCTTGGATGGTCTGGGATGCAGCTTAGATATTTGTCCAGCATATTCTTAAACACATCTACGCTTACTCCTGATATATTCCTCAGATGAGCTGGCAACGCATTGAATAGACGCTGCATTATCGAAGATGGTGCGTAGTGGATTAATGTCCTGTGTGCTTTCCTTATTTTTCCTGGTATAGTTTTGGGCACTATTAATCTACCTCTGCTTGCTCTTTCTGATATTTTTAGCTCAATGATGTTTTCGGCAATTCCTTCTATCTGTTTCCATGCCTGAATTATCATGTAGCGTTCTCTTCTCCTTTCTGGACTATATAATTTTAAGGATTGTAGTCTTTCCCAGTTGTCAAGATCCTTAACTTCTTCTATTCTAGCTGTAAGGACCTTTGTACACTCTCTATTTGTGCAATATCCTTTTGATAGTGTGGGTACCATATCATATTACAATATTCAAGTGGACTACGAACATATGTTGTATAAAGCATAATCATGTGTTCAGCTTTTCTTGTTTTGAAGTGCCGTAACAACATTCCCATTTTTGCTTTACATTTTGCCAATAGAATTGCTATTTTATCATTGCATAACATGTTCCTATTCATCATCACACCAAGGTCTTTAACTGCTTCCTTATTTGCGATTGTCTCATTATTAGGTCCCCTATATGCATATAGCTTTCCTTCTCTGTATCCATAATTTATTGATTCAAATTTATCAGAGTTAAATACCATCCTATTTACCTCTGCCCAATCATATACTTTGTCAAGGTCTCTTTGTAGCGTGTTCCTATCTTCATCACAAGTAATTTCTCTACTTATTCTTGTGTCATCGGCGAAACTAGTCACTACCGAGTCCTTAACATTATTGTCTATGTCTGCAATCATAATAAGAAACAGTAATGCATCCGATTTCTCATCGTTTGCAATAACTATCTGTTTTCTGTTGTGTAAAATTTTTTTTAACCATCTTCCTACTTTATCCACTATATTATGTTTTCTAATTTTCTTCGCTAATATATTATGATCTACCTTGTCAAAAGCTTTTGCAAAGTCTAGATAAACCACATCTGTTTCATTTACGCTTCTCATATTTTTGTATATGTTCTCACGGTGGACTAACAGTTGGGTTTGTGCACTTTTTCCGGGTACGAAACCATGTTGTCCTATATTAAACAGATTATTTTTTATTAAATGTTTCATAATATTTTTCTTCATTACCCTTTCATACACTTTCATAGTATGTGATGTTAGACTCACAGGCCTATAATTACTTGCCTCTAGTCTTGATCCACTTTTGAAAGTAGGGGTAATATATGCTAATTTGTGCTCATCATAAATCTTGCCTGTATCTACACTTTGTCTTAATAATATTGCAAGTGGCTTTGCAATAGAATGAACTACTTTCTTTAACAAAATAGCAGGGACACCATCAGGCCCTGCTGCAGCTCCATTTTTAATTTCATTAATAGCCTGCACAATATCAGCTTCATTAATATCTATGTCTGCTAAATATTCACTATTTTCATCCCTTACTTCTATATCATTAACTTCATTATCAATTCTAGGGGTGAATTCTAGCTTATATCGTTCTCCCAATATGTTCCATATTCCCTTTTTTTCATTCGTTAATCTCCCTTCAGTTCTTAGAGGGCCTATTTCTATTCTTCTTTCAATCATCTTTTTTGCATACGAGTATAATAGTTTGGGGTGTTGCTCGATATTTACTTGGGTTTTTTCTTCCCCAAGTCCCGTTTTTCATTTTCTTTTGATTGTATAATCTTTTGATCTGCATTTTCTATCTTACTTTTTAGTTCTATCACTTTCCATGCATTTTTTTCTTTTGCAATACCTTTTTTCCACTTTCTGATTTTCTGGAACAAGATCCTTCTGTCTCTTGGTATGCATGACTGATTTTTACTTTTCTTCTTCGGTATATATTTATCCACTATTTTCTCTAATATTTTATATAATATCTCCGTATTTACCGTTATATCATCACTTACGAAAATGTTATCCCAATCTTTGTTTAATTCTTCATTTATTTCTGACCATTTTATATTTTTACTGTAGAAGTTGTATTTTCCATATCCTTCCCACTTTTTCATTTCTTGCTTATCTCTGCTTTCACTTGCTTTGGAATGAACTGTTAATTCTATGACATCATGGTCTGAAATACTCGCATTATAAACTATTATTTCTTTAACATAATTCACCTCGTTCACAAATACTAGGTCTAAAGTATTTTCCTTTCTTGTTGGCAGGTGATTTATTTGTTGAATGTTGTATTCTAGTAGCGTATCTAATAGCTTTTCGAATTGCCTCTTCTCTTCTGCACTACTATTACTCTCTTTTTCATATGTATAAATACAACCACAATCTCCTATAAGTTCTTTCCAGTCTACGAAAGGAAAGTTAAAGTCTCCGGATAGGAGAATAGTACAGTCCATGTGATTTCTACATACATCATCCAATTTTTCTATTATTATGTCAAACTCTTTAGTATTAGGGGGTCTATATATTACTATGTTCATTAATTTTTCAGATTCAAATTCTACCGCTATTAGTTCACATTCTGAGTTACTATATTTCTCATATATTTTTCCTTGTTTTTTGTCTTTCCCATATATCGCGGTTCCCCCTTGATTCCTATTTTTTCTATCTGGTCTATAAGTTTGGAACCCTTTTATTTGATCGTCATTCCCCGTCTCTTGGGAATACCAGGTTTCACTTATATTCATTATATCTATTTTCTTTTCAATTTTGGTTAGTTCTTCTAAATACTCTATTTTTCTTTTTGAGTAACTCGTAACTAAACCTGGCGCATTCATCACTATGATGGTTTGCGTGTTTTCTCCTTCATTTAATATAGGTAATAATAAGGATTTTCCCACGTCTCTTTCCTGTTCTGGTATATTGTTCTTTTCTTCATTTCCAGAAATTCTGACATTAAAAAATCCAACTTTTCCATAATATTTGATCTTCCTTCATCATAATTATTCATTTTGTGTCTGAATCTGCAATTTTCTCCATATCTGCAATATCCTCTTGCATTGTAAATACAGTATTTATCTCTTGAGCTGTATCTTGGAGCTGATGCTTGGAAATTCTT
>NC_061094.1:53592923-53597923 GCF_015104395.2 Macrobrachium nipponense
TGTTCCATTTTGCTTGAAAATAGGTCATGTTACTTTGTTGCATTATGCTTGCAAAAAGGTCACGTTACTTTGTTGTATTATGCTTGACAAAACATGGTCATGGTTTACTTTGTTGCATATGCTTGAAAGAGGTCATGTTACTTTGTTGCATTTTTGCTTGAAACAGGTCATGTTACTTTGCTGCATTTGCTTGAAAATCGGTCACTTGAAAATAGGTCATGTTACTTTGTTGCATTTTGCTTGAAAACAGGTCATGTTACTTTGTTGCATTATGCTTGCAAAAAGGTCACGTTACTTTGTTGTATTATGCTTGAAAACAGGTCATGTTACTTTGTTGCATTATGCTTGAAAATAGGTCATGTTACTTTGTTGCATTATGCTTGCAAAAAGGTCATGTAACTTTGTTGCATTTTGCTTGAAAAACAGGTCTGTATTTGTTGCATGCTGCAGGTCACGTTACTTTGTTGTCATGCTTGAAAACAGTCATGTACTTTGTTGCATTTTATGAAAATTAAGGTCATGTTACTTTGTTGCATGCTTGCAAAAAGGTCGTACTTTGTGATTATGCTTTAAAAAGGTCAGTTACTGTTGGTTATGCTTGCAGGTCATGTACTTTGTTGCATTATGCTGGAAAAATAATCATGTACTTTGTTTGCATTATGCTGTAGGTCATGTTACTTTGTTGCATTTTGCTTGAAGATAGGTCATGTTACTTTGTTGCATTTTGCTTGAAGATAGGTCATGTTACTTTGTTGCATTATGATTGAAAACAAGTCACGTAACTTTGTTGCATTTTGCTTGAAAATAGGTCATGTTACTTTGTTGCATTTTGCTTGAAGATAGGTCATGTTACTTTGTTGCATTTTGCTTTGAATATAAGTCCAAAATGTTACTTTTGTTGCATTTTGCTTGAAGAGGTCATGTTACTTTGTTACAACATTTTGTTCTTTGAAGATAGGGGTTCATGTTTACTTTTGTTTGCATTATGAATTTTTGAAAACAGGTCACGTTAACTTTGTTGCATTTTTGCTTGAGATAGGTCATTTGTTCTGTTGCATTTTGCTTGAAGATTTTAGGTTCATTGTTACTTGTTTGCTTTTGCTTGAAGATAGGTCTGTTACTTTGTTGCATTATGATTGAAAACAAGTCACTACTTTGTTGCATTGATTTTAGCTTGAAGATAGGTCATGTACTTGTTTTGCATATGCTTGACAGTCTTACTTTGTTGCATTTGTTGAAAACAAGTCACGTAATTTGTTGCATTTTGCTTGAAGATAGGTCATGTTACGTTTGTTGCATTAATGATTGAAAACAGTCACGTAGTTTGTTATGATTGCATGCTTCTAAAACACGGTCATGTTACTCTGTTGTATTATGCTCCCTTGATTGTGTTTTACCATAGGGTGCGTCTGCACTATAATGAAATATATAGTACAATGTCGGAAAATTATGACAAACATATCACAAGCATGTTGAAAATATGTCGTGCTACTATGTTCCATTATGCTTCTGTGATTGCATCTTTACTTCAGGATTTGTCCACACTACATAGAAACATGCCATTAACACACGGTGGAAACTTATCTCATGAACGTATCAAAAACATGTCAGTGACTAAGATATATACGGTTTTCCTGAGATAAACTGGGAAAATAACTCTTCTATTCATTAACCTATTTTGTCTACATTTCAAAGCAATTGCTTCCTAATCATGATGTCACTAAAAACGAAAAATATGAAAAACTGTACTTTTGTTAGAATCTACTATGCCATGATATTCCATGTTTTTTTTCTTTAAATTAAACTAGAAAATACCTCTTCTATTCATCTATTCTGTCTATATATCAAAGCAATTGCTCACTATTCAAGATGCCAATAAAAGATAGAATTAAAAACTACGGTTTAACAGAATTATGTCTATATTTCGTATTACTGCTTCCTTTTTATGATGCAAATCAAAGATAAAGAATGAAAAACTACGGTTTTGTCAGATTTTTGTCTACATTGATTATCACTGTTTCCTTTTCAAGAAGCAAATAAAAAAGAAAGAATGTAAAAACTACGGTCTTTTCAGATTCTTATCTATATTCTATATCACTGCCTCTTTTTAATGATGCAAATCAATGAGAAAGAATGAAAAACTACGGTCTTTTCAGATTCTTATCTATATTCTATATCACTGCCTCTTTTTTATGATGAAAATCAATGAGAAAGAATGAAAAACTACGGTCTTGTCAGAATCTTATCCATATCTTAAATCATGCTTCTTTTTACGATGCAAATAAAAAAAAGAGAGAATGAAAAACGACGGTGTTGTCAGAATACTGTATCAAAACTACCTCTAATCCTCGACTCTACAATTCTAATTCTCCTCTCTCCAAGACTGTTTCTTGACCCTGAAGGTCTCTGGTCTTCAATTCGTGATTACGATTTACCCAGGCAATTACCCTGCCAAAGCAGCCAGTCAGTCAGTCCCTGTCTCCTTCCCTACACCCCTACTACCTGGTACTCACTATCCTACTACCTGGCACTCACTAAGAAAAGCGGCTCTCTTTGTTTTCCTCGGCAGTTTATGAACCGAGATTGCGCCTCCCACGTAAACATCTTTAATGACAGCATTGTGTAAACACCCCCGATACATTCAGACAGCAACGCGTGGAAACACGGAAGCATAATAAAGAAGCCGCGCCTGAAAGGGTTACAAACACTCCTCTCCTGAATTATTACTCCTAAGTTGTTTGTGAAATTTTCTTGGGAGTTTCTTCTCCTTCTACTCCTACCCCTACTCCTACCACTCCTCCCGTAAGGTACAAATTAGATCTGTTGGGGAGCTACAGAGAATGGGAGAGGGAAGAGAGGCGTGGAGGGAGGGGGGTGGCTAATAAAGTATGGGGACGTAGGTCTCTCTCTCTCTCTCTCTCTCTCTCTGAGAGTGAATCGTTTTTCTGTCTGTTTGACCTCATAAAGTAGAATTTTGTCGTCCGTCTCTCTCTCTCTCTAAATGAAGTCTGTTCGTCTGTTGCTTTCTCTCTCTCTCTCTCTCTCTCTCTGTTTGCCTGTCACTCATGAAACCAAAATAAGTCATGTCTTTCCCTCGTGAGAATGAAAAGGGCTTTTTCTCCTGGTTGGTTTGTGATGGAGGTTCCGTCTCTCTCTCTCTCTCTCTCTCTCTCTCTCTCTCTCTCTCTCTCTCTCTCTCTCTCTCACCAGATGCTTCAACCGACTGCTTCGACGCAGCGACAGAAATGGAAACCAATATATATCTACTCACCAGAAAATAGGAATAATAGAGGAAAGAACGACGAGGGCCAGAGAGAGAGAGAGAGAGAGAGAGAGAGAGAGAGAGAGAGAGAGAGAGAGAGAGAGAGAGAGACGTGCAACAATAGAAAGGAAAAGTGGGGCTTCACGGGTGGTTGAGGGCCGTGCAAAGACGTGCTGCCCAGTATGACAGGAATGGCCATTGAAACGATAATTCACCTGGAAGAATAGCAAGACCTCCCCTGAGGTTTATGTTATGAAGAGGACAGTTCCATCCTTTGCCATATGACGTAAGAATAGACACAGCGGTGAGGTTATATCATTTGCATCTGCGGAGCAGCTGGGGTTTTGCATAGTTACGAGGAAGTTCTGACACATTAGATGTAACATCTGTTCTCTCTGAACTAAGGTGATAAGGAACTCAGGGCAACTGTCTTTGAGGATTTCTCAAGTCCACAGGAGGAATGCATGTAGGAATAAATTACTCTATTGGAATGGAATATATGAAATTTATGCTATAGGCCAAGCGCTGGGACCTATGAGGTCATTCAGCGCTCAAAAGGGAAATTGAGAGTAAAACGGGTTTAAATATGCAAAAAAGGAATACCTCGCAGTCGCACTTTGAAACAACTGACAAGGAAGTGAGGGTTACTCAAATCCTAAGGACAACCTTAGGAATAAATTGTTCTGATGGAACGGAACAGAATATAAAATTTAGGCCAAGGCCCAGCGTTGGGACCTATGAGATCGCTCAGGGCTGAAAGGAAACTGAGAGTAAAAAGGGTTAAAAGGTGTAACAGGAGGAAAACCTCAAAGCAGTTGCACTATGAAACAATTGTTAGGAGAGACTTGAGGGAAGGAAGATGGATGAAAGAAAATATGAAAAGAGGTACAGTTAAAGGAATGAAAGGCGTTGCAGCTAGGGCCCAAATGGGTGCTGCAAACAACCTTAGGCATTGCCTACAGTGCACAACGTGAGGTGCACAGACGGCACTACTCTGATACGGGGAAATTATTGATTTGATGGAATCAAAGGTGACTTCGTTAACGATCAAGAGATGATTTGACCTAGATTCAAACTCATCGATGAGACTCAACACAAAAAAGTCAAGCTTAAATCATAGAGATAAAATCCATACAAGGAGAGAAGAGAAGAATGATAAAAAAAACAGAAAAAAATAGCCAAGGTTAAAAGAAATTTGTATTTTTCCTAAAATACAAGCCTGAAGCTCTTCATATAAGATGTTGCTCTGTAAAGAACGAAGGTTTGTTTTTGTGTGGGAACAAATAGAAAATTTCAAAAGTAATTTGTAATTTTCCTAACATACAAACCTGAATTTCCTTACATGGCGAAATCTTATGTAAAGATCTTCAGGTCTGTCTTTTTTGTAGGAACACAGAAAATTTTAAAAGAAATTTGTAAGTTTCCTAACATACAAACCTGAATTTCCTTACATTGCAAAATCCTATGTAAAGATCTTCAGATGTGTATTTTTTGTAGGAACAAATAGAAAATGTATAAAGTCATTTGTAATTTTCCTAACTTACAAACCTGAATTTCATTACATTACAAAATCCTATGTAAAGATCTTCAGATCTGCATTTGTCTAGGAACAAATGCTGATGAAAAAATAAACACATTTCCCCACATCTAGTATATACAAAGTGATCTGAAAGGGAAGAAGAATCAATAATCCCCGCGACTGAAATGACATATTTAAAAATATGATCTCGACTCGACT
>NC_061094.1:53610109-53622609 GCF_015104395.2 Macrobrachium nipponense
ATACATACACACACAGACACAAACACACACACATACACAGAGAGGAAAACCTCACAGTTGCCCTAAGAAATAATTGTTTGGAGAGGGTATAGGAATGGAAGATGGAAGGAACGTGAATATGAACGGCGGTAAAGTGAAAGGAATGGAAGGGGCCGCAGCTAAGGGCCGAAGGGACGCCGCAAAGAACCTTAAATAATGCCTACGGTGCACCGCATGAGGTGCACTGATAGCATATCCCACCCCCTACGGAGGTATCGACATTGTTCCTTTCTTTTGGCATCGTGAAAACTAACAAACGGAAATAAAAAAACCTTAAAACAAACAATTTTGAAGAATCTTCCTTAAAAAACAAAAAAGAATAGAAAAAACCATTTGGAGAATTTTCCCCAAACAATTTTTTGGGAGAATTTTCCTTCATAAAAAAAAAGATTGTGAGAATTTTCCTTCATAAATAAAACCGGACAAAAACCATTTGGAAAATTCTCTTTAAAAAAAAACACAAATTTGGGGAATTTTCCCTCATAAAAAACCGAAAAAAAACCATTTGGAAAACATTTCCTTAAAAACAATTTGGAGAATTTTTTATTCATAAATAAACAGAAAAAAAACATTAAGAGGACTTAAATTATAAAAAACCGAAAAAAAAAACATTTGGGGAGAGTTTTCCTAGTAGATAAAAAAAACAGCTTGGAGAATTTTCCACCATAAAACCCGAAAAAAATCATCTGCAGAATTTTCCTTAAAAAAACAATTTGGAGAATTTTCCTTAAAAAAATGGAGAATCTATCTTCATAAACCGAAAAAAACCATTTGGAGAATTTTCCTTGAAAAAAATTGAAGGATTGTTTTCATTCATATAAACCGAAAAAATCATTTGGAGAGTTTTCCTTAAAGAAAACAATTTGGAGAACTTTACTTCGTAAAACAGCGAAAAAAAAAACATTGGGAGAATTTTTTTCCGAAAAAAACATTTCTTCGTCGTCGCTGCTGTGTACGAGAGGGAAGGTTGTAGCCATTAAATGATAACTGGATTATAGCGGTGTTGCCGGCGTACAGCGAACAGAACCCAGATGATGATCTCTCTTGGGGAGGCGAGGAGTGGTATTGGATATTGTCCTCCTATTTACTTTTTCTCGTTCCCGGTAATTGGGATGTGGTCTTTGCAGCAGTAGTAGAAATAGTGGTAGAAGTAGCAGTAATAGTATTAGTAGGAGACTGGTTGGTCCCAGAAAAGGAACCGCCCACTCAGGTAGGTTACCTGTAGCTCATGATGGACACACCTGGAGTGAGTTAGATTCACAGGTAGATTTGTATCTTCTCCCACAAGAAAAGACTAATTTTTATTGCCCATATTGCGTCTTTTATAACGAAATTAACGTTTCTATTCCTTGTTCCCAGCCTCGGTTGTGTTCGTGAACAGGTATAATTCTTCGGGTACAAGATGTTTTTTCGGAACAGTTATAGGAATTGAGATGCACAAGATTAGGCTAACTTATTGTTCACATTGCGTCTTATATGACAAAATTCACAATGTTTGTTCCTTGTTCTCATGTCCAGTTTGTTCATAGAACAGTTATAAATTAAAGTGACGTGAAAAAGAATGGGAATCATGAAATTGAAACGTTTTTGTTTTTGGGGGTAAAACCTTCAAATTATTTTTGGTTATGGATTGGCAACATAATGACTTGAAGCGAAGGCTCAATGCTGCACAGTCTTGATAGACAATTAAGAAAATCATATTCTATCCAATAACCATACATATTATTATATATTATTATTATTATTATATTATTATTATTATTATTATATTATTATATTATTATTACAATACAGAAAATCAGTTGCATATGGTGTTTACAAATATGTGTATTCACTGAAAACCGGGCGTTTCTTTGTACTATTATGATGAGACAAAGCTCTGGGTTATTATCATATATATATATATATATATATATATATATAATATATATATATATATGTATATATTATATATACATATATATATATATATATATATATACTATATATATATACATATATATATATATATATATATATATATACCCATATATATATATATATATATATATATATATATATATATATATATATATATATATATATATATATATATATATATAACTATATATATACATATATACATATATATATATATATATATATATATATATATCTATATATATATATAGTATACTATTGTATATATTTTGGGTGTTGGGAGCGTTAGGGAAGAGGAGCCAGATTCTGCAACAACTGCTAAATGGGGGACAATTGCAACCTGCACGATCGCAGAAGATTAAGGAAGCGGCAGATTCAGGAATGAGATGCTCCGGGATTAGACAGACTCCCGTCTCATTACAGAATGAGGTCAGGGGCAAAAAGGGTCACCCGCCTCAAGGTCACCCCGAGACCCGAATTTGGTCCGGTTTGGCCACGGGGGAGTGGAGACAACGGGGTCTCTAAAATTCTGAGTTTGCATATAATTGTAATCTACGCGGTTTGCCTTAAGTGCCTATCATTATATATACTATATATATATATATATATATATTATATATATATATATATATATATACATATATATACATAATATATATACATACATATTTATATATATATGTATATATTATATATTCATATATATATATATAGTATATATAGTATATATATATATATATATATATATATATATATATATATGAATATATAATATATATATATATATGAATATTATATAAAATGTATATATATATATATATATATATATATATATATATATATATATATATATATATATATATACAATAATATAAATCACCCATTCTCTCAACTATTTTATCCATCAATAAACATCAATAAAATACTGATTAGGCACAGCTAAAATTGTATCCGAACTTTGCCGTGACGTACCTTCTTGAGAGAGAGAGAGTTAATGCTAAAACAATCAAGATTTTACCTTCAAAAAGCAAATTCAATAAAAAAACAAAAAAAATTACAAAACGTATAATCGTTCTGATGTTACCCGTACCTTTCATAGAGAGAAGAGAGAGAGAGATGACGCGAGAGAGAGAGAGAGAGAGAGAAAAGAGAGAGAGAGAATTAATCATAGCCTCGGGAAATAAATAAAAAAAATAAAAAAGTTAAGTGGTCCTGGGTGTTTGCTGTACCTTTCAGAGAGAGAGAGAGAGAGAGAGAGAGAGAGAGAGAGAGAGAGAGAGAGAAGGAGAGAGAGAGAGAGTTGATGCCGGGGCAAATAAATTATAACTCCAAAGAAACAATGTCATTGAAAAAATTACAAAGGTAAGTGGTCACGGACGAGAGAGAGAGAGAGAGAGAGAGAGAGAGAGAGAGAGAGAAGAGAGAGAGAGAGTCTCATCATAATTAAACCTGGCATAAGGGTAAACAAAAGAGACAGATAACTCTTCCTCTAATCATTTCCTTGTTTACTCAGAGAAACTCGAAGAGATAGAGCAAGCATCATTTGAGCTCTCAGTACATTTAACTATATACATTCTTGACTTTTTTTTTATCTAATTCTCAGTATTTCTTATGCATATATGCATATATGTATATATATATGTATATATGTATGAATATGAAAATATATAAATTCTTACTCACATCAGGATCGAACCCAGTACTTTCAATTGAAAGATCGGATTTGATCCTAATGTGTTAGAAATTATTTCTGTTCCACACGTGATTGTGTGTTGATATATATATATATATATATATATATATATATATATATATATATATATATATATATGTATATATATATATATATATATATTTATTTATATATATATATATATATATATATATATATATATATATATATATATATATATATATTTACAGAAGTTACTGACCACTTTTTTACCAGATACGCATGGAATTGTAATAACCGTTTAATACCAGCTTAACTTCTCGAATTTTCCACACGTTTTGGATACGCTTGTCACTACAAATCCTTGCACCGACTGCAGAGTAACTCTTATGATTTTAAAGTGTATTGAAAGTTACAAAACAACATTTTAATCCTCAACAAACTTATATAAAACCCCGTAGGAGGGTAGTGACATCAGTATTACTGAGGCTCTTTGCAGCGTGCCTTCGGCCCCATAGCTGCAACCCCTTTCATTCCTTTTACCTACCTCCTTTCATATTCTCTTTATCCTGTCTTCCTTTCCACACGCTCCTACCAGTTGATTCATAGGGCAACTGCTTCGAGGTTTCTCTCCTGTTACACCTTTCAAATCTTTTACTGTCAATTTCCGTTTCGGCGCTGAATGACCTCGTAGTCCTAGTGCTTGGCGCTTGGGCCAAATTCCATATCAGTTCAATCCAAATTTATATATATATATATATATATATATATATATATATATATATATATATATATATATATATACATATATATATACATACACACACACACACACACACACATATATATATATATATTATATATACTATATATAATATATATATATATATATATATAAAACACCGCTTCACGGGCAAGCGATTAGCGCGGCCTCTTAACCTAATTAGGTCGAATTAGTCTTAAAACGATTCCCTTTGATATTTGGAGTGGAATTTGGAGCTAACCTGGACGTTTCCGTAATTAAAGCAAACTCTTCCTCTCCCGCGGAGAGAAATGTCGTGGTTATTTTATAAAAGTTTATTTCATGAAAGTTTTTCACAAGAAAAAAATGGAAGTTCTAAAAGTTTCCTTCCAGCGTAAAGCTTATAAGACTATTTTTTTTCATTGTACCAAGTTTGCGACTCATTACTCGCCTTGCTAATTAACCGTGTTAGCCACAACACACACACACACACAGAGAGAGAGAGAGAGAGAGAGAGAGAGAGAGAGAGAGAGAGAGAGCGAGAGAGTGATCGTTTGCCAAACAGCCCAAGTCAAAGGAAGTCTTGAGTGCTGTAACCTCCTTTTGCTGGGCAGAAACATGAAATATCAGCGATGGCTTGTTAGTCATGGCTTGCTAAACACACACACACAAAACATCACACACACACACAGAAACACACATACAAACATAGACACATACACACACAGGATCGCCGGTTCGTAGTAATCACTGACCAACTTGAAGAATACTTTAAAATTCATAATTTTTTAAAAATACTTTTTGGAGGGAAATGGATGATTATCCACTTCGTAGAGGACAGCCCCTGCAGCCTAACCACTCAAATGATCACTTAGTGATCTCCGTATATAGCTGATCTTTTTGGATTAACACTTAACATGGCATTGCAGTTTGATTCTCTCTCTCTCTCTCCCTCTCTCTCTCTCTCCTCTCTTCTCTCGCTCTCTCTCTCTCTCTCTCTCTATATATATATATTATATATATATATATATATATATATCTTGTTTTTTTTTTACGTTTTAGGACACAACAGGAAAAACGTAAGGGGAAAGAGGAAAAAATGGAGTGCTTATGACTTACCTTAGATAACGGTTACAATATATATATATATATATATATATAATATATATATATATATATATATATATATATATATATATATATATATATATATATACATATATATAGTGTACACACACACACACACACACACACACACACACACACACACACACATATATATATAATTAGGAAAGACGGAATAAAGGATACATTTTGGTCTGAAAATGAGAGAGAGAGAGAGAGAGTGAGAGAGAGAGAGAGAAACCGGCAGTCATTTTAACAGCTTAAACAGTCTTAAATTAGTAGAGTCTGCACTGTAACTCTCCAGCGCCGTGTATCTTGTCAGCAGAAGGTAATAATTTATGAATCAAACAAGAAAACTTCGACTATTAAGTTCGTGATGAATGAAAACTGGAATGATTTTGCAACACAAAGCTGAATCTGTCTTTGTTATACGAGAATGAACTCATCCTCTCAGTGAAAGCTGATGAATTTTGGGAATGTTCTCTTTCATATTCATTACCGAGGTTTTAAAAGCAAAAAAAAAAGAAAAAAAAGAAGAAGAAGAAGAAGCGCGGCTCAGTAATCCTCTAGACCAAAAAAAAAAAAAAAAAAAAAAAAAAAAAGGCGAATGTTTAAAGCGTTAATGAAATCCGGCTTCATCCAGGGAAAAAGTGAGATTAATTCTCATACACTTCAAGAATGGAAAATAAAGAATATTAATTAATCAAAACAGCAGCCTCCTGCAGGCTCGGAGAGAGAGAGAGAGAGAGAGAGAGAGAGAGAGCTGGTCATCACCGCTGAGCTGTTTTTTGTCATTAGCGTTCAAATGTGGGAGGCCGTATCGTCAGTCATAATTCAAAACATAAACACGTTTTAATTCCTGCTCTCCGAGATAAAGGTTCTGGAACGCAGAACGCTTTTATGCATTTCATATGTTTAACTTCGTTTTTACCTCTACAGTCTGTGCGTTCAAATGATTATTGTTAATACCTTCGATTTTAACTGCATTGTCTGTGCGTTCAAATTATTATTGTTTATATCCTCATTTTTTAATTCCAGTGTCTGTGCATTAAAATTATTATTGTTTATATCCTCATTTTTAACTTCAATGTCTGTGCGTTCAAACTATTATTGTTTATATCCTCATTTTTAACTCCAATGTCTGTGCGTTCAAATGATTATCGTTTATATCCTCGTTTTTAAATGCAATGTCTGTGCGTTCAAATTATTATTGTTTATACCCTCGTTTTTAACTCCAATGTCTGTGCGTTCAAATTATTATTGTGTATATCCTCGTTTTTAATTCCAATGTCTGTGCGTTAAAATTATCATTGTTTATATCCTCGTTTTTAACTTAAATGTCTGTGCATTGAAATTAAAACGGTTTTTAGCTTGAACTCCACTGTCGGTGCGTTCTTATTACTATTGCTCAAACCTTTGTTTTTTAACTAAACTGCCCTTGCGTTCAAATTACTATTGTTTTTACCTTTGTTTTTAACTCCACTGTCTATGCGTTCAAATTACTATGTTTTGAACTTTGTTTTCTACTCCACTGCACATCGTTCAAATTATTATTGTTTTTAACTTTGCTTTGAACTCCACCGCCTCTGCGTTCAAAATTATTATTGTTTGAAACTTTGCTTTCAAATCCACTGCCTCTGCGTTCAAAATTATTATTGTTTTAAACTTTGCTTTGAACTCCACCGCCTCTGCGTTCAAAATTATTATTGTTTGAAACTTTGCTTTCAAATCCACTGCCTCTGCGTTCAAGCTGAACAAAAGAACAGTGTTAGACAATGAGAAACACAGTAAGTTATCGATGCATTGGTTTATAAGGTCAACTTTGAAGTATCATTGATCCGTGGAGACGTGACATTCGTAATTTTTTTTCATCGATGCATTTTTGGATAAGCAAAAATGTAAAGTTTTTATATCTTTTGCATCCTCCTTTGTTACATACAGTTAATATCAGACTGACTATGACTATTCTTTCATTGGTGGGTGAAAATAATTCCTAAAAAATTAGCCATTCCAACAAGTCTGTATTGAGTCATTCCAACGAGTCTTTTTTAAGGCATACCAACAAGTCTATTTTATTGAGACATTCAAACGAGTCTATATTGAGCCATTCCAACGATTTTTTACTGAGTCATTCTAACGAGTCTATACTGATTCATTCCCACGAGTCTATATGGATTCATTCCAAGTCTATGCTGATTCATTCCAACAAGTCTATATTGATTATTCCAACAAGTCTATATTGAGTCATTCCAGAGAGTCTATGATTCATTCTAACGATTCTTTATTGAATCATTCCCACGAGTCTTTATTGAGTCATTCCAACGAATCTATATTGAGTCATTCCAACGAATCTATATTGAGTCATTCCAACGAATCTATATTGAGTCATTCCAACGAGTCTATACTGATCTGCCTGTGTTTGCAACCTTTCCAAAAGTAGATAGGTATACAGAGTTTAGGCCAAAGGCCAAGCGCCGGGACTTATGAGGTCATTCAACGCTGAAAGGAAAATTGACAGCAAAAGGTGACAAAAGTGTAACGGGAGGAAAACCTCAAAGCAGTTGCACAATGAAACAATGACTAGAGAAAGGAAAGAAAGATATAAGAAAGCGACTATGAACGGAGATACAGTAAAAGGATTGAAAGGAGTTGCAGCTAGAGGCCTTGAGGGGAGGACGCCGCAAGGAACCTTAAGTAATGTCTACAGTGCACCGCGCGCGAGATGGGGTAGTAGTTAGTGGTACCACATCTACCGGAGGAAAGATTCAGGTAACTGGGGAGGTAATTCGGCGGTTTTACAAAGTTTACCGCGTGATCTGTTCAGCCTTCGGGGCAATTTGCATTCATTAATGCCTAATGCTCCCCTCCCCGCCCCCAGCCCCCCCCTCTCACCCCACGGCAACGTAATTAGCAAGGTTCATTAAAGTTTTGATCATCATTATTCATGAGATTTAAATTTCGCGGCGATAATAAGTTACCAGCTCTATATATACACAGCGTTGGCGGTGCAAAAAAAAAAAGTTTTGATTCGAAATTTCAAGATCACGTGTTTAGAAAAAGGAGAAAAACAAAAAACAATTGTGTTATACAGGGTACAACTTTGTGATTATATGTATACACGCACACATATAAGAGGAAAAGAGAGAGAGAGAGAGAGAGAGAGAGAGAGAGAGAGAGAGAGTTGCAATCCTCTCTCCGAAGCTAAGATTAAAATGAGATCTAGAGAGAGAGAGAGAGAGGAGAGAGAGAGAGAGAGAGCTGCAATCCTCTCTCCGAACCTAAGATTAAAATGAGATCTGAAGAGAGAGAGAGATAGAGAGAGAGAGAGAGAGAGAGAGAGCTGCAATCTTCTTTCTGAAGCTAAGATTTAAAATGAGATCTGAGGAGAGAGAGAGAGAGAGAGAGAGAGAGAGAGCTGCAATCCTCTCTCGAAACTAAGATAAAAATGAGATCTGAGAGAGAGAGAGACAGAGAGAGAGAGAGAGAGAGAGAGAGAGAATATAGGAGTCGTCACTCTCTCGCCGAGGCCAAGAGGAAAATAAAATGAGAGAGAGAGAGAGAGAGAGAAAATAAAGGAGTCGTTACTCTCCCTGAAGCTAAGAGGAAAATATGAGAGAGAGAGACGAGAGAGATGAGAGAGAGAGAGAGAGAGAGAGAGAGAGAGACTCTCTTGTTCCTCTCTCGGCTTTTCTTTCATTTAAAAGGCTCAACTGTCAAGGAGGATAATTGAGAAGGGAATTTGGGATGAAATGCGAAGAAATGCATTTCAATTGTGTCAATTTCATTATTTTCACATTTTTTATGTACGCGTCCTCTTGACGAAACTTACTAGAGGGGAATGGGTGGTAGGGGGGTGGGTAATGATATTAATTCAAAGCTTGGACTCCTTTGTGCCACGTTTAATTACAATTTCGAAATGTAATTCTCCCATTTTATTATTATCTTTAGTATACTTTCTTTTACGAGAGTTTTCGATTACGCTGTTTATTTAACCATATGAATCCAAGTCAGTTTTGGAAGAAAGTCCCCTAGACTGGGTAAAAAGAAACTATATAAATATATATAAATATAGATATATATATATATATATATATATATATATATATATATATGTATATATATACATATATATGATATATATATATATATATATATATATTATATATATATATATATATATATATATATATATATATATATATATATATATATATATATATATATATATATATATATATATATATATATATATATATATATATATATATATATAAGTTAAGTATAACTGAATCACGAAAGTTTGGAACGTGATAAATCCATAAATAAAGGTATAAGCCATGAAGGAAAGATAAACAACGAAGTTTCTGCAAGATCTTTCGACTCAACGTCTTTGTCTGCTAAGTACAGGACGTTGAGTCGAAAGATCTTGCAGAAACTCCGTTGTTTATCTTTCCTTCGTGCTTGTACCTTTATTTATATAAGGTTAAGCAGATATCCAACCGTTTGCAGATACGAACGAATTAACAACACACGCGAAAGTAAGACGTTGAAGTCCGTGAAAGTTACGAGTTATAAATTAACTAGGAAGTTTTCTTCAGCAAGCCATCAAAATTCCGAGTGAGCAGAACCTAAGTGACACGTTTTGTGAATCGAGTGAGCAACATGGACACGTGGGTGAAACGGGGTTTAATGGGTGTGGAGGTTTCTGTGACGTAGAAGTTACGTAGAAAAATTAACATGATTCTCGTAGTCCTACAATCAGTTTCCTCCGTGGTATTTGCAGCGATATTCTTAACGATTCGTTAATGATTTTGTATTTTTCTCATATTTAGACTTTGATATGTCCTTTTTTCCATCAATGCATATTATATATATATATATATATATATATATATATATATATATATATCTAGGATATGTATATATATACATACTATATAATATATATATATATATATATATATATATATATATACGTATATATATACACGTATATATATATATATATATATATATATATATATATATATGGTATATACGATACATATACATATACATATATATTTATATATGTATACACATACATACATACATATATATATATATATATACTTTATATATATATATATATATATATATATATATATATATATATATATATATATGTGTGTGTGTGTTTCATAATGAAACCAAGAGTGCAAAGTTACTGAAAAAACTTTCACAAACACTGATAAATTTATGCTATAATAATCTTTCCTCTTTATAAAATAGAGAAAAATAAATATGATACCCTAAGCTTATTTAAAAATGTCTCATTATATGTACACAATTTGAACAGTCTCTGAAAACATACTATTCCATTTTACTCTTCAAACTAATATTCTTTTTGAATCACTAGGTTTTCTTAAAGGTAGACATCAACGCCACTGTATGATTTCAGTTTATTCAAATCTACCCGAAAATGTCTCCCTTTCCGCCTACTGTTATTTCACCCTATGTATACTACGATTACCTATCTCCACTCCATTACGTTTACGTGCTCGCCTACCGATTCGGTAGTCCGGAGTTCGATCCCTGTCAACGTGGAATCAGAATATTGTTTTCTGGTGCCTAGAAATTCATTTCTAGATATAATGTGGTTCGGATCCCACAGTAAGCTGCAGGTCCCGTTGCTAGGGTACCAATTGGTTCCTATGGTAGATTCACTTTAACCGTGCATTTGATGTCTAGGCCAGTCCCTAACGCCGCTCCTGATTGGCTGTTGATAAGCTACTCACAGGGCTGGAAACTCTCAGTCTCTCTCGAGAGTTCACGTAGGCAGGATGTATGTTCCACCTCTCCTGAAAGAAGTATACCTCTGGAGAGGTGTAACATACATCCTGCCTATGTGAACTCTCGAGAGAGACAGAGTTTCTAGCCCTGTGAATTGCTTATCAACAGCCAATCTGGAGCGTCGTTAGGGACTGGCCTAGACATCAAATGCACGGTTGATGTGAATCTACTATAGCCACGTAAAATTACCTAATCCTCGGGCCAGTGGTCTGGTTAAAGTAAGATATGCTTAACATTTCCCATTACGACGTCTTCACTCTCCCTCGCTTACCTTTCCTCTTAAGGAATCTCATTTTAACCAAATCCTTCTATCGTTATGTGCCATCTCTCGTGTGTCTCCATTATTCTGTACATCTGCTTTCAGAACTCTCTGCTTTCAGAACTCTCTAGGCCAATATCTCCGCCCAGTTTTAATGACAAAAGCCCAACGCCGTCATTCGCCGGCCCCCTCCACCAGTGTTGCCAACTGTAGGGTAATTGCCCTACGGGTAGGGTAACATGGGCGAAATCTTAGACAGCAGGGCAATATTTTCAAGTGTAGGGTAATTGTAACAAAGCAGGTTTAGATCAATATGCTTATTAGTATTCATGATATTGCATATAAACGTAATCTAACGATTTATTAACTATCATAGACGCCGAATGTAGGGGTCCTTTTCAGTTATGTAGGGCAATTTCTTGTCTCCTGTAGGGGGCGAAGGGTTTGAGGAGCTGGCAACACTGCCCTCCACCAGCTAGAAAATAAGAAAAATGCTTCACGCTTTGATGCGATTTTGTCCATTTTCTACTTCTCGGTTTTTTTTTTGGAGATGTTTCTAGAAGACAAACTTTTCCCCAAAGACAGGTTTTTCCGTTCTCGTTCCTCAGCATAAAAAACAGACAAAAAAAGGATTTTTTTTATATTTTAATTTTTTTTCTTTAATTTTCATCTGAGCAACGTTCAAGGGCTGTTATAAACTACTTTACGCTACTTGTCTTCAAAGGAATTGGTTGCTTACGTAACATAAGTAGAGCGTGAGATACTATTTAGCGTTTGGACAGTTGCTGAGAGAGAGAGAGAGAGAGAGAGACAGTGATAAATAAATAAATGACCCTCTCTCTCTCTTTTTCAACCCATTTTCATAAATATCAGCCATTTATTGGCAGGCCCCCCCCCCCGCCCCCCGGCTC
>NC_061094.1:53625109-53637229 GCF_015104395.2 Macrobrachium nipponense
AAATATATTCGTCACAGATTCCTGTCACGCTTACCAAAAAATATAAGAAATATATTCGTCATAGATTCCTGTCATGCTTACCAAAAATATATAGAAAAACATATTCGTCATAGATTCCTGTCCCGCTTACAAAAAAGTATATAAGAACTATATTCGTCATAGATTCCTGTCATGCTTATCAAAAAAAAAAGAAAAAAAAGTCATAGATACCTGTCAGGCTTAACAAAGAATATATAAAACAAAATATATTTGTCATAGATCCCTTTCCCGCTTACAAAAAATATATAGTACATAAAATATTCGTCGTATAGAATTCAATATTTGCAGACACAGTTACGGTGACTGACGAAAATGGACTATTTTGTCAAATACAACTAACTGATTTGGGAACCTTTGAAAAATATATACGCGTAGAATAAACGCTGCTTTTAAGGGGCACGGGGAAATTATCCGTGTCCGCTTCAGATAACACCGCTTCTCAATTAAGATTTGCATATTTGAAATACGCGGGAATTTTTTTTTGAATGGTATTTTTATGCAAAGCTAAAATACCCACACCACAGGAATACAGGCTGAGGGCCTAGAGGATTTAATCTCTCTCTCTCAGCTAGAATGTTACAATGAACAAGCTGGAAGCCGTGAGAGGATGATTCACACTGGGCATATAGTATGCACACACGCGCACACACACACACACACACACACACACACACATATATATATATATATATACATAACATATATATATATATATATATATATATATATATATATATATATATATATATATATATATATATATATATATATTATACACACACACACACACACACACACACACACACATATATATCTAATATATATATAATATATATATATATATGTAACTACATCAAATAATTAAAGATTTTCTCATAATATCAATAACAGTAATGTGTCAAAAATGACTATTACAATTTGTCTTTAAATACCTTACTATGTTACCTTCTTCAGTTACCTTCTATGATATTATTTAGAAAATAAATGACAGCTATACAAAATCTTTCCCCAATAAATTAAGAAAAAGTTCACATATGCAAAACTGCCTTTTAAATAAATGTAAAGTTCTCCTCCAAACTAGTTGACATTGCTCGAGAGTACACACACTTTCTCTCTCTCTCTCTCTCTCTCTCTCTCTCTCTCTCTCTCTCTCTCTCTCCTCTCTCTCTCTCTCTCCGTGCTTGGGAAGTTCAGTAACACGTCAACAGTTTGCTGTAGTACCCAACTTCAGACTAATTTTTCTTAAGCCGTAGAGGGATGGTATATAAACTTAATGTTATCTGCAGTTCTCTCTCTCTCTCTCTCTCTCTCTCTCTCTCTCTCTCTCCTCACACACACACACACACACATATATAAAATAATATATATGTATATATATATATACAATAGAGGGATCCACAGAAATATCTTGTTTATCTAGATATATATGTTTATACAAAGCTTAAAGCTTTAGTCCATCCTCCTGTGGACTTGATCACTAAGCAAATGAGACTATATTAGGTGCAGAATTCCAAATAAACATAAAACAAACAGACAAAGAACATTAACAAGGTTAAAAAATTCGAATTTTTTAACCTTGTTAATGTTCTTTGTCTGTTTGTTTATGTTTATTTGGAATCTTCACCAATACATGTCTCATTTGCTTAGTGATCAAGTCCACAGAGGATGGGACGAAAGCTTTTAAGCTTTGAATAAACATATTATCTAGATAAACAAGGATATTACTGTGGATCCCTCTATTGATTTCTTAGAAGCACGATACAGTGTTTTTTTTATAATATATATATATATATATATATATATATATATATATATATATATATATTATATATATATATATATATTATATATATATATGAGATGATTCAATACAGTTTTGAATATGCCTTTTCCGTGATAGTCTGAAGTCCCGTGAAACCGTTATAAGTGATACTGTGTGTATGTGCAACAAAACAAGTCAACCGCCAAAGACGTTACAAGTTGGCGTGGCTTGGGCAGTTCAAAAGAGTGCCACGCATCTCTATATCCATTCTTGATTGGCCGTTGTATCTGGAGTCCAGAATAACCAATCAGCTTCTTGCATAACGATGCTGTGGGTAGTAGGGGCCATTTGAAAAACAGCCTCACTACGGTCGATCAAGTTTCGTTTAGCGGGTCCCATACAGTACAGAAAACTGGGGGGACTGGGTCGAGAACGAGTGCCAGTGCCGCAGTGGCATTCCCGTCGGCCGCCACAAAGACGTGTGTCACCATGTAGTGTCAATTACAGTCTAACCTGCCGTCCGGTTGTGCACTAGCATAGTTAACGTAATAATTACAGTTAAAGGCCACCTGTGTAACTATTAAGGAAAATACACATGTGTTAATTTTATCTTATACCGGTAGAACCCTTGTATGATCGAAAATCAGATCATATATATATATATATATATATATATATATATATATATATATATATAATATATATATATATACCTATATATATATACATATATATATTTCTATATCAACTACCAAAAGCAGAAACATCAAACGAAACTATCGTACTTCAATAAATATTCTCTTGTAATAAAATTAACACAATATTTTGTGGTTAAACTTCATGAGACCAGAAAATACTATTAATTTTTTTTATTTCACTGTCACGTTCAAAGTCTATTCCCAAGAGTATATACAAAAACCACCCACTTTCTTTTTTGTGCTTCCACATTTCAACATTTCTATTCTTGTGAAAGACTGTGTCAGTGGAAAAGGGATTATTTTTTTTAGTATTCCCACTGGTGTTTTGTTTATTAATAATATTTTTGGGCGACATGGCTCGCGTTTTCATCCTATTTTATTTAACGAGATTTGATGTTTTTTTGTGGGAGTGTTTGGCTTGATAAAAAGTACGTTTATAACTGTTAGTTTTGACTTGATTATTTTGGTGGAAATGAGTGTGTTAGTTTTAGTGATACATATTCTCTCTCTCTCTCTCTCTCTCTCTCTCTCTCTCTCTCTCTTTTTATAAAAGCATAGTACCACGTTACAATTTGATAACTGCAATGCAAATGAGATCGTGAATCATAATTTTCATTCCTTACACTTATTTGGAATATTTTGATACACACACACACACATATATTTATATATATATATATATATATATATATATATATATATATATATATATGTATATATATAATATATATATATATATATATATATATATATATATTATATATATATATATATATATATATATATATATATAGTATCCCTCAATTGGGGCACTGTAAGCATTGTTAGAAGAGTGTTTAACGATTTAAAATACATTGATAAAAACTTGTTTCAATTCTAGAAAAAATGAGAGTGAGGTAAAGTGAGAGCACCTATTCAATATTCAATAAAAAAGTATAGATTTAAAGAAATTTTTGTGTGTAAATTTTACAATGAGGTAAACAAAGTGTAAATAAATACAAAAATTAAATAACAATATAAACAAATAATAATAAATAAAAAGGTTTAGTATGACCAACATCCTTCCAACGTTTTTTGTTTGTTGTTTTCAAAAAATATTTATAGGCCACTTGTTTCCATTTTTGGAAAGTGTTAGAATGAGCAAAGTGTAATAAATAAACAAAAATAAATAAAAATAATGGAATAACATCCATTCAAACGAATATTCATCTTTTATTATTGTTTTTGTTTTCTCTTTGAATCCTCTATTAAACTTTGACCATAGAGAGAGTCACGCCTTTTGACTGTCTCCTTCGAGACTTTTTTGCTGGTTGTCAGATCACTTCCTGCCTCCATCTGTCAGAAAACAAAATAACTAAAAAACACACTTAAAAAAACAGCCTTCATAAATATAACTGCAACATCCCTCTATCTTTTTTTAATGTATATTTTCACGTCATATAAGATTATCTTTTACTAACAGTGTCTTGTAATTATATTTCACCAAAGAATAACTGTTTTCATGTTTCCTCACCTATAATTCATTAGGAAATAATTCAGGTGGCTCGGCGCATGCACGTTGCGAAGTATCGTTAATCATAAAAGGCTCCATAATTCGTTTTGTACGATAAATCAATTGGTGGTATGACTGAAAACTTAATCAGATATGTCTGCTGTCTGATTTTGTTCTGGACATTGTGTCATTCCTTCAAGACATTAATAGTAGGATCGTCTGTCTGTTAGTCTGTCACATAATCACTGTCCCTCACTTGATATATGCATATATATACATATATATATATATATATATATATATATATATATATATATATATATATATATATATATATATACTAATTCCCAAAGTATCGAGTTTCGAAGCAACAAACATCATTCCTTCTCTCTTACAACAAAACTCAAAAACGATTTTCCAAATCCGTATCTTCTCCCAGCTCTTGAAAACTTCTAACCAATTCTGCCCTAAAAAAACCCAACTCTTTCTATTTTTATTTTTATTTAACCTCTGCATCTGCATATCCAACACCTCCCCCCCCCCCCACCCCCCCCCCCCCCCCCCCCCACACTCTCAGGGCGGACGGGCTGGTGCTCTGACCTAGGTCATCAGAGTAACCCTATTTGCATTTCATTTCAGTGGCGAAATTCTCGCCCCCGTGTATAGAAGAGATTAAACCTGTCCATTTACACTGTTCGAATGCTCTCTCTCTCTCTCTTCTCTCTCTCTCTCTCTCTCTCTCTCTTTATTTTTTTAGTGTTATGGGGCCAACTTCCACCCCCCTCTCTCTCTCTCGCTTGATTTTTAGTGTTATGGGGCTAGCTTTCAACCCCTCCTCCTCTCTCTTCTCTCTCTCTCTCTCTACCTCCTCTTCTCTCTCTCTCTCTCTCTTAGAAGCCTCACTTCGTTAGAGCAGGGAGCTACAGGAAAGTTAAATGGCAACTCCGTGGGTTCTCTCTCTCTCTCTCTCTCTCTCTCTCTCTCTCTCTCTCTCTCTCTCTCTCTATCTCTCTCTCCGTCGTTAGGAGCCCTCTTCGTTAGGGCAGGGAGCTGGATGAAAGTTAAATGGTAATTCGCGAGTTCTCTTTCCATTTTTTTGTGAATGAAGTCGGCCATTCATTCGTCATGTTTACAAAGAAAAAAAAAATCGTACTCTGGACAATTCGCACCCCTCTCGTTCCATGAAGTTGACAGAGGCTATACAGAATTTCATAAGGTGCGAATTGACCACAGTCCACAGAGAGAGAGGAGAGAGATGAGATGAGAGAGAGAGAGAGAGAGACGAGAGAGAGAGAACTCTCTCTCTCCGGACTGTGGTTCTGCACTATAGTCAATTTGTAACTATGAAATTCTATATTCTGTGTGTGTGTGTGTGTGTGTGTGTGTGTGTGTCTGTGTGGTGAGAGAGAGAGAGGAATTAAACATTTTTGCAATACGGAAATTTTTGTTTTTTTTTTATAACATTACCATATTTTTGGAAAAGCGATCAAATTTTTGGGGAGAGAGAGAGAGAGAGAGAGAGAGAGAGAGAGAGAGAGAGAGAGAGATGACGCTTTTCGATTTATTTTCCATCGCTCGCAAAATTTGGTATTTTGTTAGGACATTACCTATCTACTAAAAAAAAAAAAATTTTTTTCGAAATTTGAGCTCATCGTTCGTAAAGACGTGTGTGTTGCCGACCTTATTTTTCGTGTTTTTTTCTAATCTATTAGACTTCTTTTTCCAAATTAATACATATTAATTTTCAGTTCATATTTTATTTTTTTTGTCATAATCAATTTTTGAATGTTTTTCTTCATAATCTATCGGAATTTTTTTTTTCCAAATTACCATATGTCATTTTCAGTTAATTTTTTTATGTTTTTTATAAAATGGATTTTTTTCCTAAATTACCGCTTATTCATTTTCACACCATTTAAAATTTTTCTTCATAATCTATTTGCATTTTTTTTCCAAGTTACCATATATTAATTTTCAGTCCATTTCTTATTTTTCTTATAATAATCATTCATAATTTTGTTTTACCAAAATTAATTAACCACCTATTTATTTTTTCGGTCCATTTTTTAAAATTTATTGTTCATAATCTATCAGAATTTTTTTTCCAAATTATCACATTAATTTTCAGTCAATTTTTTTAAAATCTTTTCTTCATAATATATCCGATTTTGTTTCCAAATTATCATATATTCATATTCAGCCCATTTTCAAAAAAATTACTTTCTTTGTAATCTGCATGAGAAATCTTTTTTTCATATTACGAAATATTCATTGTATATTTATCTAGCAAATATTAGACAATTGCAATATAGTTTTAGGCCATGTTCAAATAACACAAAGAAAAAGTCCCCAATTATTTCTTTTCTGTTATTAGGGTAAGACCATTCGGTAATATATTTCAATAATTCCGTACATATTATTGCGATTAACATACTCATGAAGGAGGGCTGCTAAATTTTTTTTAGTCAATAAAAGTTATTTTTGGAAGATGAAAATAGATGCTATCCCTCTTGCTGCATTTAAATGAACTTGTTTATATATATATATATATATATATATATATATATATATATATATATATATATATATATATATATATATATATATATATATATATAGAAGAGAGAGAGAGAGAGAGAGAGAGAGGAGAGAGAGAGAGAGAGAGAGAGAGGAGACAGAGAGAGAGAGTAAATAAAGGTCCCGTTCTCTATCAGCAAAATAAATATATAAGCAAAATGGGAATCACTAAAAAATATTTAATTCACCATCTGTCCTCGACATCTCGCTCAACCATGGCAAAATGAGCCAATAACTCTCTCTCTCTCTCTCTCTCTCTCTCTCTGTCTCTCTCTCTCTCTCTCTCTCTCTCCAAAATTTTCAAAACTGAATAGTTTTTTTTTCTGTAAAGATTAATAATGTAGTCAGAAAAATGGATCGAATTTGCGTACGTTCAACATTTAAATCGTCATCTCTCTCTCTCTCTCTCTCTCTCTCTCTCTCTCACACAGTAGATAAAGATGTAGTACAAAAGTACAATTTCCAGGACATGAAAAACGGGAATTCCCATTAACGGTTCTACAATTCAAGATTATAACTAGCCAATCATTGAAATTAAGTGAATTTGGGGGAAATTGACTGACGAATTATAAGATGGAGAATGAATTTGAATTTGGAGAGAGAGAGACCTTACCTTATAGACCTACATTTTGTTCGGGTTGCCCCAGGTCCCTCAGTGTAAGGCACCTCTAATGTCTACCAGAGAGTTGCTAGTACATCTTCCGGTATATTTAGCATCTTCCAATCTTGATGGTTTGGGATGCAGTTTAGATATTTGTCGAGCTTATTCTTAAACACATCTACGCTCACTCCTGTTATATTCCTCAGATGAGCTGGCAACGCATGATAGACACTGCATTATCGATGCTGGTGCGTAGTGGATTAATGTCCTGTGTGCTTTCCTTATTTTTTCCTGGTATAGTTTTTTGGGCACTATATCTACCTCTGCTTGCTCTTTCTGATATTTTTAGTTCCATGATGTTTTCTGCTATTCCTTCTATCTGTTTCCATGCCTGAATTATCATAAAGCGTTCTCTTCTCCTTTCTAGACTATATAATTTTTAGGTTGTAGTCTTTCCCAGTTAGTCAAGGTCCTTAACTTCTTCTATTCTAGCTGTAAAGGACCTTTGTACACTCTCTATTTGTGCAATATCCTTTGATAGTGTGGGTACCATATCATATTGCAATATTCAAGTGGACTACGAACATATGTTTTATAAAGCATAATCATGTGTTCAGCTTTTCTGTTTTGAAGTGCCGTAACAACATTCCCATTTTTGCTTTACATTTTGCCAATAGAATTGCTATTTGATCATTGCATAACATGTTTCCTATTCATCATCACACCAAGGTCTTTAACTGCTTCCTTATTTGTGATTGTCTCATTATTAGGTCCTCTATATGCATATAGCTTTCCTCTCTATAATTTATTGATTCAAATTTATCAGAGTTAAATACATCCTATTACCTCTGCCCAATCATATACTTTGTTAAGGTCTCTTTGTAGAGCGTTCCTATCTTCATCACAAGTAATTTCTCTACTTATTCTAGTGTCATCGATGAAGTCTAGATAAACCACATCTGTTTCATTTCCGCTTTTCATATTTTTTGAATATATTCTCACGGTGGACTAACAGTTGGGTTTGTGTACTTTTCCAGGTACGAAACCATGTTTGTCCTATATTAACAAATTATTTTTTATTAAATGTTTCATAATATTTTTCTTCATTACCCTTTCATACACTTTCATATATGTGATGTTAGACTCACAGGCCTATAATTACTTGCATCTAGTCTTGATCCACTTTTGAAAAGTAGGGTAATATATGCTAATTTGTGCTCATCATAAATCTTGCCTGTATCTACACTTTGTCTTAATAACATTGCAAGTGGCTTTGCGATAGAATGAACTACTTTCTTTAACAAAATAGCAGGAACTCATCAGGCCCTGCTGCAGCTCCATTTTTAATTTCATTAATAGCCTGCACAATATCAGCTTCATTAATATCTATGTTTGCTAAATATTCACTATTTTCGTCCCTTACTTTCTATATCATTATCTTCATTATCTATTCTAGGGTGAATTCCTTTCTTTTTATATTGTTCTGCCAATATGTTGCAAATTTCCTTTTTTCATTCGTTAATCTCTCTTCAATTCTTAGAGGGCCTATTTACATTCTTCTTTTATTCATCATTTTTCACGTATGAGTTATAATGTTTGGGGTTTTGCTTGATATTTATTAGGGTTTTCTTCCAAGTGCCGTTTTTCATATTCTTTTGATTGTATAATCTTTTGTTCTGCTTTTTCTGTCTTACATTTTAGTTCTATAACTTTCCTTGCATTTTTTTCTTTTGCAAGACCTTTTTTCCACTTTCTGATTTTCTGGAACAAGATCCTTCTGTCTCTTGGTATGCATGACTGCTGATTACTTTTCTTCTTCGGTATATATTTATCCACTATTTTTCTCTAATATTTTGTATAATATCTCCCGTATTTACCCTTATGTCATCACTTATGAAAATATCATTCCAATCTTTGTTTAATTCTTCATTTATTCTGACCATTTTATATTTTTACTGCAGAGTTGTATTTTCCATATCCTTCCCACTTTTTCATTTCTTGCTTATCTCTGTTTTCACTTGCTTTGGAATGGACTGTTAATTCTATACATTATGGTCTGAAATACTTGCATTATAAACTATTATTTCTTTAACATAATTCATCTCGTTCACAAATACTAGGTCTAAAGTATTTTCCTTTCTTGTTGGCAGGTGATTTATTTGTTGAATGTTGTATTCTAGTAGCATATCTAATAGCTTTTCGAATTGCCTCTTATCTTCTGCACCTACTATTACTCTCTTTTTTATATGTATAAGTACAACCACACGCTCCTATTCGTTCTTTCCAGTCTACGAAAGGAAAGTTGAAGTCTCCAGATAGAAGAATAGTCCAGATCCTTGTGATTTCTACATATATTCATCCAATTTTTTCTATATTAAGTCAACTCTTTAGTATTAGGAGGTCTATATATTACTATGTTCATTAATTTTTCAGATTCAAATTCTACCGCTTTAGTTCACATTCTGAGTTACTATATTTCTCATATATTTTTCCTTGTTTTTTGTCTTTCCCATATATTGCGGTTCCCCTTGATTCCTATTTTTTCTATCTGATCTATAAGTTTGGAACCCTTTTATTTGATCATCATTCCCAGTCTCTTGGGAATACCAGTTTCACTTATATTCATTATATCTATTTTCTTTTCAATTTGGGTTAGTTCTTCTAAGTACTCTATTTTTCTTTTTGAGTTATTTTGTAACTAACCCTGCGCATTCATCACAGTGATGGTTTGCGTGTTTTCTCCTTCATTTAATATTGGTAATAATAAGGATTTTCCCATGTCTCTTTCCTGTTCTGGTATGTTGTTCTTTTTTTCCTTTTTTCATTTCCAGAAATTCTGACATTTAAAAAAAAATCCAAACTTTTCCATAATATTTGATCTTCCTTCATCATAATTATTCATTTTGTGTCTGAATCTGCAATTTTCTCCGATCTGCAATATCCTCTTGCATAATAAAATACAGTTATTATCTCTTGAGTAGAATCTTGGAGCTGAGGCTTTGATATTTTTTGCTGACATCTCTGCATATCTCGTTGATGGTTTGCTTTTTTTCTTTTACCTGATATTCTTTATTCCTCTCTTTATTTGTTTCTTTCTTACTTTGGATTTTATTATTTTATTGATTATTTATTTGATTATGATTCATGGCTACAGGGTGCATATATTTACATTTTTTTGTCGAACTTACATCCTTTTCCTTTTTTGCATATTTTTGGATGCAGATCTCTGCAATCATCCTCATAGCCATCTAGGTATGCACATTTACCATATATTTCATAGTTGTGACATACCTTAGGATGTTTGTAGTAACATCTTTCTCCAAATCTGCAATTCCCTCTTTTCAAAGGTTGCAGACTTTGTCTTTTTGTCTATTTTTTCCTCTTTTTTCCCGTCATTGTGTAGATCTGGGTAGAGCCTCTTCGGGATTTTCTTTTGTGTTGTCATATCGCAATTTATTTCTTCATAAGTATGCTGCTTTATTGCCTCATATGTAGTATCAATGAGTATCTCTGCATCCATACTTTTATCTTGTTCTTTGTTTTCCTTATTTTTTTTCTGTCATTTCAGTTTTGTTTACTTCTCTTCCGTTTTTTCCTCTTCTTCTTCCTCTTCCTCTTCTTCATCCTCAACTATTTGTACATTCAATCTTGATTTAATAACATTGTCTATCCATGATAGACATGTGTAGCAAAATATTCTGGTATCTTTTCTCATATCTTGCATTACCTCAGCACATTGTGGATGGTCGGAATGTTGCATGCAGCACATTTTCTGATTAGGTTTTGTGGATTAACTATGCTATACCACACCTTACCAGTTTGCATGCGTTTTGGCATTCTTTTTCTAATGCATCAATTAGGATATTCACAATGTTCACCTTATTCATTTTTCTTTGTCAGAAATATGTTGGTTTATGTATATTTTCTTATGAGTCTCTTGACCACTTGGATTTTTATTTGGAACTTCTTCAATTATTTTCAAGATGTTTTCAGTTGATTTGTTCCAGTTTGAAGGATTATATCCTTCTAATATATCTATGAATGCTTTTGTATCTTTTTGGTTAGGACTGTTTGCTGATCTCATAGATGAGAAATGCCAGTTCCCTTCCTGCTACCTCATCGTATTGCGAATCGGCCAAGCAAGCTAAATTTCGCTATTTCTTCCCGCAGTTGGAACTTACTGCCATCTTGTTCTGATTTACAGTATTTCACTTGATAGAAGACGCTTTATCCTACTATTTTCACACTAATCTTATCACCGATAGTTCACGAACACTTCTAGATATTTCTCAAATTCTAGACGTATGTTAAACTTGTGATATCTGTTTGATTATCTGACTTCGCACGGGGAACGTCTCACCAAGCAAGATGGCTACTACGAGAGAGAGAGAGAGAGAGAGAGAGAGAGAGAGAGAGAGAGAGTAATATATATATATATATATATATATATATATATATATATATATATATATACATATATATATATCGAGAGAGAGAGAGAGAGAAGAGAGAGAGAGAGAGAGAGAGAGAGAGCAGCTGATATGTACATAAAACGATACTGAATTATGCACAGTAGGATGAGAGTTAATTAAGTCAACAGAAGTATGTATATTAAACAGAATATATATATATATATATATATATATATATATATATATAAAATACCTCCTTCTTTTCTTAGGCTCAATGTTATCTTTCCATAAATATTCTAGGCCTAATATTTAATTTCCTTCAAAATGTAAAATTTATTTGCGTCGGTTAATTTGGTCTATGAAAATATCATAGGCATTTTTCAAAGAGAGGGGGATTATGGACAGTTTATCATTGGTGCATGTTTATTATAATCTGTCTGTCTGTCTATCTGTCTATCGAACATAATAATATACTATCATACACTCAAGCATAAATTTCAAAATATAAAACTGAGATTCATTTGCAGTCTGTAATATTT
>NC_061094.1:53637729-53642729 GCF_015104395.2 Macrobrachium nipponense
TTTTACCCACCAAGTTCCCCCTCCCTCCGTCGAAATGACAATATATCCCCGAACATCATGCCGAAACACCACCACCTTGGCATCAGTACATCTACAACTTCCGCACCTTCCCCGAAAAACGGTAAAGCTCACCGAGCCCAAACTTTCCAATCGAGACTTGAAGAAGAAGAAGAAGAAGGACGACGAAAGAGACTATGATCTTTCCTTCAAAACATGACCACCCGTTAGCTCTCACACGGCGACAGTCTCCTCCGATCGTCCTCAGTGATAATAAGTCTCATATGGTTCAGGATATGTGATTTTCCTTTCCCCCTCTTCCTCATTTCTCCTCATTTTCTCCTCATTCCTACCCCTGAGGAACGGGCGGGAGAAGGAGATGACAGAGAAATGAAACCTTCAGATCTCCCAAATCGGCTGCTCTTTCATTTCCTAAATTTTGGGAAATTGTTTGGTCAGCCAGTGTGATGTAATGGTTAGTTTTCAACTTTTTGTTTCACTCATTTTTTGTTATTAGAAATGAAAACTTCATCTAGCTTCTTCATACAAGCTGAGTGGAATAGTCTACTATAACTCCAGTTATCCTCTCAAAGATGAACAGAATAGGTTGGGATAATGGTTAAGGAGGTCCAGTTTTTTGGAGCAGCCAAAAGTTAACGTCAAGGTAAAAGGTACTTTTTATTTCATTGGTACTCTCTCTCTCTCTCTCTCTCTCTCTCTCTCTCTCTCTCTCTCTCTCTCTCTCTCTCTCTATATATATATATATATATATATATATATATATACACACTCACACACAGACACACAGACACACACACACACACACATATATATATAATATATATATATATATATATATATATATATTTATATACATATACTATACATATACACAGATAGATAGATGAGACATAGGGACAGAAAGCCAGACGATACCACCAGTACTTGACAAGTAAGTGGTTCCAGTGTGTATATATATACCCATTTCGTCTATGACAGAGAGAGAGAGAGAGAGAGAGAGAGAGAGATTTTATCTCTCTCTCTCTTACAAACAAGTGCGTGCGTCCGAAACAGTTCAAACGGCGAAGATACCTTTGCTCTCTCGCGCGTTTTATTTCCTCTTTTCCGTCGAGATAAATGACAAAAATTCACATTCGAACGAATCCAAATTTCAACCCGGCCAAAAAGATTTCCTGGAGCATGACGTATGAAAACTATAATTCGGAAAATGGTGGAAGGATTTTTTTTTTATTTTTTATTTCCGAGTGGTATTTCTCCGCAAACTCGGTATCTAAGCACTAGGATTTGGGGAAAAAGACGCGTCGTTTAAATACTTGAGTCCTGGCAGACATGAAAGAATTTTAGTCTGCTATTACTACTACTGCTATTATTATTATTATTATTATTATTATTATTATTATTATTATTATATTATTATTATTATTATTATTGAAAAGAAACCAAACAACATTACTGTGTATAACGTGTTTACTTATTAGTATTACATTTTATTTTACTTATAAGTAAACACGTTATACACAATTTTGAATTTGTGGGTTTCTTTTTTTTCAATCTTCAGAAGAAAAACTAAACGAAGTTTTTGTTTTGGTTCATTATTATTATTATTATTATTATTATTATTATTATTATTATTATTATTATTATTATTATTATTATTATTCAGAAGATGAGCCCTGTTCACATGGAACAAGCCCACAAGGACTACTGACTTTAAAAATCAGTGTTATTATTATTAATATTATTATTATTATTATTATTATTATTATTATTATTATATTAATATAATTCATTTTTTTGGCTCTATCAGTCCTCCAATTCGACTGGGTGGTATTTATAGTGTGGGGTTCCGGGTTGCATCCTGCCTCCTTAGGAGTCCATCACTTTTCTTACTAGCGCCGTTTCTAGGATCACACTCTTCTGCAGGAGTCCTGGAGCTACTTCAGCGTCTAGTTTTTCCAAATTCCTTTTCAGGGATCTTGGGATCGTGCCTAGTGTTCCTATGATTATGGGTACAATTTCCACTGGCATATCCTTCTTATTTCTATTTTCTGGTCTTGATACTGATCCATTTTTTCTCCCCTCTCTTTCTCTTCAACTCTGGTGTCCATGGTATTGCGACATCACTGAGTGATACTTTCTCTTGATTTTGTCAATCAACGTCACGTCTGGTCTATTTGCACGTATCAACCTATCTGTTCTAATACCATAGTCCCAGAGGATCTTTGCCTGATCGTTTTCTATCACTCCTTCAGGTTGGTTCTCGTACCACTTATTACTGCCAGGTAGCCGATGTTTGTTGCACAGGTTCCAGTGGAGGGGCTTTTGCCACTGAATCATGCCTCTTTTTGTACTGGTTTTGTGCAAGTGCCGGACATTCGCTTGCTATGTGGTTTCATTGTTTTCATTTTTTCGTATTGCACTTTCTACATATGGGAAAGATGTTATTTCCATCTATCGTTCTGTTGAACATGTCTGATTCTTAGGGCCTGATCTTGTGCCGTTGTTATCATTCCTTCAGTTTCCTTCTTGAGCTCTCCCCTCTGCAGCTATTGCCACGTGTCATCGCTGGGTAGTTCTATAGTCTGTCTCATGTGTTGTCCGTGCATTGATTATTATTATTATTATTATTATTATTATTATTATTATATTATTATTATTATTATTATTTAGAAGATGAACCCTGTCCATATGGAACAAGCCCACAAGGACCACTGACTTTAAACTCAAGCATCCAAACAATATTATTTCATGTGTCAATTCATTACCTCAGAGGGCCTTTGTGTCATCCTAGGTCCTTCAAGCAGAAAGCAGGGAAGATTATGAATAACGTTCTTTCCTTAAATCTTACATCAAATATATTGTAAACAACTAGTTAAGGAACAGTATATACTTATCAGTCTTCATAACATAACTACACTTGCGACGCCAGCAGGAACTAATCAATCAATCATAGCATAACCACACGGCAAGGAATTCCTTTTAACTCTGTATATGGGCCCGCACCAAGCATTGGCATATATAAGCTTTCCATCCCGTCAATTAAATCTCTCTCTCTCTCTCTCTCTCTCTCTCTCTCTCTCTCTCTCTCTCTCTCCACGTTTAGAATAAAAAGATTCAGACGCCATGGTACTCTGTTTAACTGATAGCAGATCTTCCTAATGGGAAGAATAACTGGACTTGCCGTCGGGCTTAACGATACAAGACAATCCGTCTGAGAATTGTTGGAATGGATTGAGATCAAACGTTGGGGTTTGGGATTGCATTAATAGTTCTGTAATCTTTGTTCTCTTAAAGCTGATATATATATATATATATATGACTGGTACAAAAGTGTTCTGTAACAACAGAATTCCATCTAATAAAAAGGAGCCCATAAAAAACACCAAAATGTAGAGAGAAAAGTACTATATTTCAGAGACTGCTGTCTCTCTCTTCAGGTATATGAATGAGAAAAGTTTACAGAAAAGGTGGTATTATACCAAGAGATTCGTCCACAAGTAAGCCAATTTAGGTCACCCCCGCTGATAATCTTCCTTTAATCTTCTTAAGCGTTGGTTGAATGAACACTGCGTCGACGATGTCTGATGTCCAATTCCCTTTGAGATGTTCATTACCTGCTTCTCTTTTTATTAAGGCCGATTCCATCATTTGACTCTTGTACCGGCAGTTGCTGCTATAAATTACACGTGACATATTCCAGTTTATTCTATGGTTATGTTCATTTATATGATTGAAAAGAGCCGAGTTCTGTTGTCCATACCTAACTGACCGTTTGTGTTGTATTAATCTCTGGGGAAGTGATTTACCTGTAAATCCGATGTAAGATTGGTCACAGTCCTGGCATGGGATCTCATATACCCCAGAGTCTTTGGGCGATGTCTTTTGTTGGACGTTAATCAGGGATTGGCTAAGGTATTTGGGTAGGTAAATGCAAAGGGTTGGATTTCCAAGGGTGTGAGTTACTCTCTAATCGTCCTCCAGGTGGGGAATTTTTATTTATTGTTGGGTGTGTCTCTGGTCTTGTCTTTAGGGGGTCGGTAGAAAATTACGTTTGCTTTTTGAATTGCTTTCTCAATTATATGGTCAGGATACTTTAAAGATGAAAGTTTGCTTGCGAATTAGTTCAAATTCTTTTTCCAGGAAATCTGGGGAACAAATTCGTAAGGCTCTTAGGAATAGGTTGCTGCTAGACCTATCTTGATAGTATTGTCATGATAGCTAAAGTAGTGAATATATAAAGAAATGAGAACGTTGGTTTTCTGTATATGGTAAATTTTGTATTCTGTCGTGTTTCTGATTATTAAAACATCAAGAAAAGGAATTTGTTGTCTGTTTCCCATTCAACTTTAAATTTGATGCTGGGCACTAATGCGTTTAATTTTGAGAGGGAATTCATTAAAATTACCCCACTTATTATCCCAAAATGTTAGTATGTCATCCACGTATCTCATCCACAGCATGTTTTTGGGTTTTATTGCATTTATTACTGTAGTTTCAAAGTATTCCATGTACAGATTGGCTAAAATAGGACTTAAAGGACTACCCATACTACACCCGAATTTTTGCTTGTAGAATGATTCCCCGAATGAAAATACGTTATTACACATAAGTCAACTAACTTTATTATTTTGTCAAGTGCCAAAGGAAATGATCTGAATAGGGGGATAATTTTTCCCTTAAAACTGAAGAACGTCCTGTACTGGTACTTTTGTGAATAGGGAGTCTACGTACTCCCTATTCACAAAAGTACCAGTACAGGACGTTCTTCAGTTTTAAGGGAAAAATTATCCCCCTATTCAAATCATTTCCCTTTGGCACTTGACAAAATAATAAAGTTAGTTGAATTATGTGCATCTAATAACGTATTTTTCATTCGGGGAATCATTCTACAAGCAAAAATTCGGGTGTAGTATGGGTAGTCCTTTAAGTCCTATTTTAGCCAATCTGTACATGGAATACTTTGAAAACTACAGTATAAATGC
>NC_061094.1:53647729-53660229 GCF_015104395.2 Macrobrachium nipponense
GATGTTGTTCCCATCTGGTAGCTTTATCCTTCATTCCTTGTTACTTTGCCCTTTGTATGTGGACTAAGGCGCATTTTTCTATTCCCAAACTCCATCCTGATGTCCCCAGATACAATCCTTACATTCTGGATTAGGATATCTATTTCCTTGATGCTCTTACCATACAGCTTGATGTCGTCCACGAGCATCAGATGGTTAATTCTGTTGCCTCTTTTCTTGAGTTGGTACCAGCCATCATCATCATTCTGCAGTACTTTATCATGGGAGATCATGGCTACTAAGAAGAGTAGTGGGATAGTGAGTCGCCTGGAAGATCCCTCTCCTGATATTAACTTCTGCTAGTCTTATTCCTAGAGGCTTGTAAGTTTATTGTATTCCAGTTGCGCATTGTATTTTTGAGGAAAGCAGATAGTGTTTTTTTCCTCTGCCCATATTTTTCAGGCATTTCAATTAGCCAGTGTGATACCATGTCGAAGGCTTTCTTATAGTCTATCCATGCCATGCTTAGGTTGTTTTTTTCCTTCTCTTACTATTCTTCATACCATTTTGTCTATCAGGAGTTGGTCTTTTGTGCCCCTTCACTCCTTCTTCAGCCTTTCTGTTGGTGGGGGATGGTGTTTGTCTCCTCTAGGTAGTTTGTATAGCCTTTCGTTTGATCATACCTGTAGTAAAATTCCCACATTATTGGTAGGCAAGTGTTAGGCCTGTATACTGGCTATATTTCCCTTACTCTTATCTTTCTGGACTATGGATGTTCTTAAAGTTTTTGAGGCCAGACCATGGACTCATCGGGACCTGGGGCTTTCCAGTTGGGCATTTTCTTTAGTTTGGTGTCTGACTGTGTCTGTCCGTGATGTCAGTGAATCTTTGTTTTATTCTCCCCTGTTTCTTTAGTCTTGACTTCCTGGAGCCCACGTTGCATTGTTTGTTGTTTGATACCTGATTGCTCCATATGTTTTTTTCCAGAGTCTCTTACTTGGTTTCGGCTTCAGGGGAATTTCTTGGTTGTCTTCACCCTCTAGTGGGCCTTTGTATATTCTTTTCTGTTGATTCAGAATAGTTTGTTCTTTTAGTATCCCTTATTCCTGTTCATGCACCGTTGATATTTGTGCTTTGGCCTTAAGCCTCGTTTTTACATCTTCTATTGTGTTGTTTAGTCCCCTCTCCTGTACTTTGTATTTCTCGTTGAGTTCCTCCCTGGTTTTCTGCTTCTTTTAGCCTTTTTTCTGCCATCCCTTTCAGTTTACTCAAGTCAGATCTCATCACCATGATTTGCTTTTCCAGGCGCCTTTTCCAAGGCGTTGCTGTTTTGGTTTCTTGTTGGGTTAGTTGTGATGGTGGTGGTAGGTGTTCGATCCCTATCATTTTTCTGCTACTAATCTTGCTCCTGCCATATGTCAAGTTTATTTTGTTTCTGTGATATGGTGGGTGTATTAGTCTCATTATTTCATTGACTCCACTGTTTCCTCCCTTAAATTTCTGGTGTTGTAGGCTTTCAATTATTATTATTATTATTATCATTATTATTATTATTATTATTATTATATTATTATTATTATTATTATTAAAACAACTTATACGTAGTGGGTAGTATACCTTTGGTATCCAGTATTTGCCAGAATAGCTATATTATTATTATTATTATATTCATCCATCATCATTATTATTATATTTATTATTATTATTATTATTATTATTATTATTATTATTATTATTATTATATTATTATTATATTATTCAAAGAATATACATATTCGTATATTACAAGTCTAAAAGGGGATATATATTATATATATATATATATATATATATATATATATATTATATATATATATATCTATAATGTGTGTGTGTGTGTGTGTGTGTGTGTGTGGTGTGTGTGTGTGTGTGTGTGCAATATTTCGACATTTAGTTTGGTATTTTGCGACAAACAAACGAAGCTTACGGGTTCTATTAAAAGTGACGAGGTATCAGCATGATACCAAAAAACCTCCAAAGAATTTAAAAACAAATAAATGACAAAACTTTCAAGAGACTCAGTATTACTGTAGCCAAGAACGTTTCACTTTGAAAAATTACGTAAGAGAATCTTATTCCCTTTCCAATTTACATGTAAATGGGTTTTTGGTTTTGTTTGGGAAAAAACGACCTGGCTTTAGGTACGCATATCTGATACTCTCTCTCTCTGTCTCTTTTTACTGTAAACTCTTTTTTTGTGAGATAATTAAGTTGTTAAATTGTAATGAAAGATAAAACAAAGGGACTAAAATATATATATATATAATATATATATATATATATATATATATATATATATATATATATTAGGAAACACGTGATGAACTCATGTTTCTAACCGCAGAGTTAAACATCAAACATATCCCAACTTTCCTTGGAAAAATTATCTATAGAATTCTCCTTAGTCTATAACAAAAAACCGAAAATACTATCCTTACTTTACCGCTGCTCTAATCTCGATATCCATTTCTAACAAATGTGCCTTTTGGAGCAAGATCTATATAGTGTCTTAACTCCTCTTTTTTTTTAAGATTCTCTGTAAAGATAAAAAATAAACTACAGTATCTTTGTTGTTTAGTAATGATATGCTATGACGAATAAACTGACAATTCTAAACGGAAGAAGGGAACCTACTTGTAGACAGTTACTGTTTGAGAGAGAGAGAGAGAGAGAGAGAGAGAGAGAGAGAGAGAGAGAGAGAGAGAGAAAATTCTAACAAAATGTCGAACATACTTGTAGACAATTGCTGTTATGAAGCAGGCAGAGAGAGAGAGAGAGAGCGAGAGGAGAGAGAGGATTGGGAGAGAGAGAGAGAGAGAGAGAGAGAGAGAGAATTCTAACAAAGAATGTTCTAACATACTTGTAGACAATTGCGTTAAACGAGAGAGAGAGAGAGAGAGGAGAGAGAGAGAGAGAGAGAGAGAGAAGTAATGATTCGCAAAAACAACAAAGAAAATGAAAACAATATTAAAAACATTTCCAGCTCCTGGAATGGTAACAGACTATAAGAGATAAGATTAATTTTGCTATAGTAATTTCACAGGTCCGATATCCAATTAATCAGATAATATTCTTCAGACTCACAAATTCAAGACCTTACTCAAAATTTTCGCCGAAGTCGAAGATTAGATAAAAACCTTCTTGATAAAGATAAAATCCCCCCCCCCCCCGAAAAGCAGCGTTGCATTGCAAGAAACACCCGAATAACGAATTGCAGGACCCAAGTGCTACTTACTTCGCAGGATTTAAGAGCAAATAGGTTTGTTGCCAACTTCGGGAGCTGAGAGAAGAAAGGTAATGCACCTCCCTTTGTAAATTTTGCCAAAGTAAAAGAAATAAGAAAAAAAATTTCACACTCTTGCAAGGAACAATTTTTACCCAACGTCAATACCTTTGCAACTGGAACTGTATGGTCGTTCTGTCGTTCAATGTCGGTGTAGTTTTTTCGTTGCAATATATTTCTATTTTTTTACTTGGGCTGAAACATTTTATTTTCTCCGTTTCACTGTTTTAGTTTAAACTTTAAAAGTATTTTAAACGGTTTCTGGAATTTGTATTCATAAATACATCATATTATTAAGTTTTCATTTATAAATGTTACTCATAAATACATCATATTATTTTCTGGAATTTGTATTCATAAATACATCATATTAATAAGTTTTCATTTACTCATAAACATATCATATCAAGTTTGCAGTTATAAATCTTACTCATAAATACATCATATTAAGTTTTCACTTGGAAATCTTACTCATAAATACATAATATTATTAAGTTTTCATTCAGAAATCTTACTCATAAATACATCTTATTATTAAGTTTGCATTTATAAATACCTGTTTTTTCCAACTGAGAGGTAATTATGAAAGATTATGATATTTAGTAATCAATTTTCCATTCGTTATCTCATTTAGTCAGTTTATATCTATAAGTAGACCAACATCTAAATCCATCTGTTTCTGTCACCGTCTCAAACCTAAATTGTTGAAAGGCAGCCTCAGTGAACAGCACACCATGAATAACTTCCTAACAGATTACGGTTCTCCTCTTGACAAATCCCTCACAAGGCCCCATTCAAAATACAAGAGAAATAAACCAACATTTTTTTGGAGGCTCTCATTCAACGCAAATACAAATCCCATTACGACTGTTGGTGGTATCACTTTTCCCTCCTTGTGACAATACGAGACACGCATTCAAAAGAACCACGAGCAAGTACTAGGCTCTACAAACAGCTCTCCTTTGACTTCTTGTTTAAACCTAAAGCTGTTACAACAGCCTCCAGCTTCCCTACCCCAGCCTCCTTCCATTTCTGGGCAATTGTCCTCTAGAATTCTCTCTCCTACTTAGAAGTCCAGTAGCAGCAATTAGTAGGGGAACAGGAATATCCTTGTTTACTGGTCTACAACTAGTGTTTACGCAATGGCGTCACACTTTCCAGGTACGGGAATTTTTTTAGGCCAGTTTTAAGTCATCGCGTTGTTAACAGAGGTAACATATGGGTCCTTTTTTCGTAATGCATTGTATTAAGAAACAAATAATTTCATAATAGTAATTGTACCAACACTTTGAACAAATTACATTGTGCACAGTAATTGTTATTGCATAGCTGTAAATACTGATTATATAGAATTTACCATCATCATTGCTTAGCACACAGTTATGTATGGGCACAGAAACCTTATTAAATGAAAATCAACATAGAGCGCTTTAGAAATAGTAAGATTCACTTTCTTGAGAGCTCTCTACTTAGCTTCATCTTTGAAATATTTTTGTACCCATACATAATTGTGGATTTGTTTTTTTTCATTCTAAGACTCATGATACTATGAGGAAATCTAAATATATTGTATGTAAACGCCACTGGTAGTATGATGTCAGAGGTAATCTTGAATTAACCTGGGCATATAAGGTGACCTCATTTTATTAAAATCTATCTGTTAAAAGCATTTGGATAAAAAAAACGGTTGATGGAATTCACAATGGACTGGGGTAGAGTGGAAAGATGGACCATTACCCAATTTTAGTTGACTGAATATTTAAATTTTGAATGAATAGTCAAAGTGAATAAATCACTTTTCATTCTAGTTATAATATTTCCTCTTGCATTTGGCAAGAGCTTCGTAAGTCATATCTTTTTCCTCAGGATCATCGTCTGCAAGGCTGTAGTGGAATAAGTAAGAATGGAAAGAAAACGGAATCCATCCAAAAGCCGTTCAGAGGGATAAAAGGAGTGATTGTTGAGCCAATTATCCACAATGGAAGTGAAGTGGGGGTTATGAAAGAAGGATCTCTTATAGATGTGGAAACATTTTGAAAGTGTAAACGTGTTTTAGAAGGAGAGGGTGCGAGTGCGGCCTATTAAATAAGCAGTTTGAAGGGCATTTTGGGAGAGCTATCTTGTTTTTTTTTTTTTTTTTTTTAAAGACATTCATTGGGAAATGCTGACAAAATCTTCAAAAGTTCATATCTAATTCATATCAGCTACAGAAGATCTGTCAAACACTCCGTACAAAAGTACATGAAAACAGCAACAAAAGAACTTACAGCTATATATTTTTCTCTCTAAAAATAAAAAACACACACACACGACAAACAAACTACACGAAAAAAATAACAAGGGTCTGTAACTGTCGTGCTAACGAGGATTCGCGGGACGGTCCAAAGGAAAGTTTAGAGGTTGCATTTTTTTTTTTTTGTAACTCACTTTTTAACGAAAGGAAGAAGAGAAGGATACGCAGAAATGAATCTAGTTTTGCGTGCAGCGTTATTTATTTAATTATTTTTTTGGTTTTGCCTTGCGTATCACTTTACGCTGTGATAAAAAGAACAATAAATTTCAGAGAATATGGATGGTGTGAGAAGAGGGAAAGAGAAGGATACAATAACTTGGATTAAAGCCACAGTTAATTTTACATATTCCTTTTACACGGTATATATAGATATATATATATTATATATATATATATATGTTTATATATATTATATATATATATATATATATATATATATATATATATATATATATATATATAATATATATATATATATGGGTAAAAAACTACTGAAGGTTTTTGACGGTAAAATATCAGCTTTGTAGTTATCAAGCCAGGATATAAAAATCTATGTTACTGCAGTTTGAAAATATAGTAGTCAGTACACAGTAACTCTTATTAGGCAAATGCTATATATCTATATATATATATATATATATATATATATATATATATATATATATCTATGATAGTTTCATGCTGCGTAAAGAGGAATTTTTCTTTATAAACATTCTCCTATAAAAGCATGTTAGCAATTTGAGGACAATACTCTTCATTCTTCTCCAATGAGGTACAACCTACTAGAAGGTGCAACTTTCCAGATAAAAAAAAAGTAATCGAAGTTGTTATTTTAGGTGATGCCTTTTAAAGTTCCTGAAGGCTGTGAAATGGGAGAAACAGAGAGAGAGAGAGAGAGAGAGAGAGAGAGAGAGAGAGAGAGAGAGAGAGAGAGAGAAAAGAAATACTTCGTTAGAGCAGACCACTAAAAGGTTATGGTTAACAAAAGGCCAAGCTATCAGGAGGCAGGTTGCCTTTGAATAATTCTCCCTTAGGAAGTCTTGAAAGGAAGGGGGATCTCTCTCTCTTTCTCTCTCTCTCTCACACACACTGGGGTGGTGCTCTTCAATTGTTCTTTACCTTTAAGGCTCTGAGATCTTAAGAGAAAAAAAAAGTAAATCCGTTTCCTAAGAGCAGAAATGAATATCTTAGACGAGGCTTGTGACTAAGGCTTTTATATATTCTATTTTTAAGCCGTTTGTGAAATGTTTAAAAAAACTTCTTTTTACAGCCCCTATTGAAGAAATATATACCTTTCATTCATAGTGAATTTAAGAAGCATCTAGTAATATAATGTTATGGGGATCCAAGAAGTTTTCATTTCGACTGAGATAACAGGTCGATACGATCTGCAAATAGGGTCAGTTATTCATCAGGTTCTTATTATTATTATTATTATTATTTTTTTTTTTTTTTTTTGCTCTATCACAGTCCTCTAATTCGACTAGGTGGTATTTATAGTGTGGGGTTCCGGATTGCATCCTGCCTCCTTAGGAGTCCAACACTCTTCTTACTATGTGCGCCGTTTCTAGGATCACACTTTTCTGCATGAGTCCTGGAGCTACTTTAGCCCCTAGCTTTTCCAGATTCCTTTTCAGGGATCTTGGGATCGTGCCCAGAGTTCCTATGATTATAGGTACAATTTCCACTGGCATATCCCATATCCTTCTTATTTCTATTTTCAGGTCTTGATACTTATTCATTTTTCCCCTTTCTTTCTCTTCAACTCTGGTGTCCCATGGTGTTGCGACATCAATGAGTGATACTTTCTTCTTGATTTTGTCAATCAACGTCACGTCTGGTCTATTTGCACGTATCACCCTATCTGTTCTGATACCATAGTCCCACAGGATCATTGCCTAATCGTTTTCTATTACTTCTTCAGGTTGGTGTTCGTACCACTTATTACTGCAAGGTAGCTGGTGTTTCTTGCACAGGCTCCAGTGGAGGGCTTTTTCTACTGAATCATGCCTCTTTTTGTACTGGTTCTGTGCAAGTGCCGGATATTCGCTTGCTATGTGGTTTATGGTTTCATTTTTCGTATTGCACTTCCTACATATGGGAGAGATGTTATCTCCATCTATCGTTCTTTGAACATATCTGGTTCTTGGGGCCTGATCTTGTGCCGCTGTTATCATTCCTTCAGTTTCCATCTTGAGCTCTCCCCTCAGTGGCCATTGCCACGTGTCATCGCTGGCTAGTTCTTTAGTCTGTCTCAAGTATTGTCCGTGCATTGGTTTGTTATGCCATTCCTCTGTTCTGCTTGTCTTTCTCCTGTCTCTGTATATTTCTAGGTCTTCGTCTACTTTTATCAGTCCTTCTTCCCATGCATTCTTGAGCCACTCGTCTTCACTGGTCTTCATATATTGCCCCAGTGCTCTGTTCTCGATGTTGACGCAGTCCTCTATGCTTAGTAGTCCCCTCCCTCCAACCTTTCGTGTTATGTATAGTCTATCCGTATTTGCTCTTGGGTGTAGTGCTTTGTGTATTGTCATATGTTTCCTCATTTTCTGGTCTATGCTGCGAAGTTCTGCCTTCGTCCATTCCACTATTCCTGCGCTGTATCTGATTACTGGCACTGCCCATGTGTTTATGGTTTTTATCATATTTCCGGCGTTGAGTTTTGACTTGAGTATCGCCTTGAGTCTCTGCATATATTCTTTCCTGATCGTGTCCTTCATCTCTTGGTGTTTTATATCCCCTCCTTCCATTATTCCCAGGTATTTGTATCCTGTCTCATCTATGTGTTTGATGTTGTTCCCATCTGGTAGCTTTATCCCTTCAGTCCTTGTTACTTTGCCCTTTTGTATGTTGACTAAGGCACATTTTTCTATTCCAAACTCCATCCTGATGTCCCCAGATACAATCCTTACCATACAGCTTGATGTCGTCCATGAACATTAGATGGTTAATTCTGTTGCCTCTTTTCTTGAGTTGGTACCCAGCATCCATCTTCTGCAGTACTTTTGTCATGGGAATCATGGCTACTACAAAGAGTAGTGGGACAGTGAGTCGCCCTGGAAGATCCCTCTCTTGATATTAACCTCTGCTAGTCTTATTCAAGAGCTTGTAAGTATTGTATTCCAGTAGCGCATTGTATTTTTTAAGAAAGCTGATGGTGTTTTCCTCTCCCCCATATATTTTCAGGCATTCTATTAGCCATGTGTGTTGTACCATGTCGAAGGCTTTCTTATAGTCTATCCATGCCATGCTTAGGCATGGATAGATTATTATTATTATTATTATTATTATTATTATTATTATTATTATTATTATTATTATTATTATTATTATTATTAAGACATGAACCCTATTCACATGGAACAAGCCCACCACATGGGCCACTGACATGAAATTCAAGCTTCCAAAAAATATGGTGTCCATTTAAAAGGAGCAGGAGAAGGTACCAGGAAACAGAGAAATTCGAGATAAAGTTATTGGAAAAGAATATATAAGTCAACAGTGAAATACACATATAGATGAAAATGATGCATGATAAAATCATTAAAACATATCCTTGTTCTAATTTTAGAGTAGCCATGATTAAATTGATATAACATATATTTTAACTAGGTAGAACTGTCAAGATTACCTATAAACCTTGAGCTTTTCAGTAGTATCATCATTAGTTAAGATAATTCCAAAAAATAATAATCATTAGTTAAGATAATTCCAAAAAATAACAGAAAGGAAATCTGTATCGCCATTAGTTAAGATAATTCCCTCCCCTCCCAAAAAAAAGAGGAAATATCTGTATCCCCATTAGTTAAGATAATTAAAAAATAGAGGAAATATCTGTATCACCATTAGTTAAGATAATTAAAAAAATAGAGGAAATATCTGTATCACCATTAGTTAAGTTTATTCCAAAACAAATAAGATGAAATGTCTGTATCACCATGAGTTAAGACAATTCCAAAAAATAGAGGAAATATATGTATCACCATTAGTTCAATAATTCCAAAAAAAAAATAAAGAGGAAACATCTGTATCCCCATTAGTTAAGATGATTAAAAAAATAGAGGAAGTATATGTGTCACCATTATTAAAGATAATTCTAAAACAATCAAGAGGAAATATCTGTATCACCATTTGTTAGGTTAATTCTACAAAACAGAGAGGAAATATCTGTATCACCATTAGTTAAGATAATTCCCGAAAACAAGAGAGAAACGATCGTGTAGAATTAGGACAGAGATTAGCCAGGAACCAACGGCCAGTCCAAATATTAGTCCAAAGGGAATCACAACTAGTTATCCCTCCGGATAAACAAACAATGGGCCCCCAATTCACCATAACGAGGCAGACACATGCATCTCTGAAGACAAGAGAGGAACCATTTCAACAGTTATTTTAACGAGTCGGAGTTTGAAGACCAAATTAAGACATTTTCTTGTTGTGTGAAAATTGGTTTGTTGTTAAAAGTACATTTAAGGATCTAAAGTTTATTTTCTTCATATATCATGATTGTTTTTGGATTATTTCACACTTTACTATTTGTTACTGCAACCCTACGGATGCTTTGGTGATTTTCTGCAAAACCTAATAAACAGGTAAACGAGAAATGTCGTTACTTGATTCTTTCTCTCCCTCTCTCTCTACACCTGAGATACTAAATGATTTTCTCTTTCTGTTTATCGCTAATCCGTCTCTCACACCCTCTCTCATCCTCAACAGAGATATATTGCATCCTTCTAAGTCTCTCTCTCTCTCTCTCTCTCTCTCTCTCTCTCTCTCTCTCTCTCTCTACAGCTGAGATACTAAATGCTTTTCTCTTTCTGTTTATCGCTAATCCATCTCTCACATCCTCTCTCATCCTCAACAGAGATATATTGCATTATTTTAAGTCTCTCTCTCTCTCTCTCTCTACAGCAGAGATCCTAAATGATTCTCTCCTGTTTATCACCACCCGTCTCTCACATCCTCTCTCACCCTCAACAGAGATGTCGTGCATCAGTTTAAGTCTCTCTCTCTCTCGCTCTCTCTCTCTCTCTCTCTCTCTCTCTCTCTCTCTACAGCTGAGATACTAAATGCTTTTCTCTTTCTGTTTATCGCTAATCCGTCTCTCACATCCTCTCTCATCCTCAACAGAGATATATTGCATTATTCTAAGTCTCTCTCTCTCTCTCTCAGCACAGACATTTACATGACTCTCTCTCTCTCTCTCAGCAGACATTTAAGTGATCCCCCCCCCCTCTCTCTCTCTCTCTTCTCTCTCTCTCTCTCTCTCTCTCTCTCTCCACTAGACGCCCAGAGACCAATATAATTGTTTCCTTAACTTGACCTTCCGCCAAGAATCGCTTTCTTATCACCGTGGGGCAGATCTTTGCCCAACAGACGATAAACCCTGGGTGGTTTCTCGTGGCTCTTGGGGAGCCGTGGGATAACCCCCCCCCACCCACCCACCCACCACCTCCACAGGTCCAAGCCGTCCCAAGGAATTAAGGAGGCGGTTCATGATCGCTCCTGGGGGATTAGTGTCCTTCCTTGTCGGAGGAGGAACCTACCCGAAGGATATATTTTCTCCGGTTCTTGGTGGTGTTGAGAGCTGAGAAACACGCCGAGGTTTTAAGAGGTGTTGGAGGATACGTTTCGCTCTTCCGTTGCTGTGGTTGTTGAGAGAGAGAGAGAGAGAGAGAGAGTAAGCAAACTCTATTGCCATTTTGCAATGGTTAATACACATAACAGTAAAAAAGCACACCACGCAGAGAGAGAGAGAGAGAGAGAGAGAGAGAGAGAGAGAGAGAGAGAGAGAGAGAGAGAGAGAGAGAGGTGCGTGTAAGGGTTGGGTGGAGAAAACGTAATGATAATAAAAATAATAAGAAGAATAGTAATTATATTATTATTATTATTATTATTATTATTATTATTATTATTATTATTATTATTATTATTATTATTATTATTATTATTATTATTCCAGTTTCCCTTGGACGAAAGACATCCTGTCTTTATGCTACTCTCTAGTAGGCTCTGTCAATAAATTATAGAGCATGTATAACGTAAGTGTAGCTCTTTTAACTAGTATTCCTTAATCTAACTTTTCACTTTTAATCAAAAGTAGCTCAGTAGCATAAAAGGACTTAAAAATTGAATAGATGTCTAATTATCATTAGTGATTTCGTCGAACGCTTACGTTGTCAATGGAGAGAAATGAAAGCTTTTATTTTTGGGCGATGAAATATGACGCTTACTATGATACTAAGAACAACATTGGAAAATCTGTTCTTTTGTATCCACGCATACAACAGGTCTTAGAGCATTTGTCTTACCCAACCAATGCTATCACACAAAACGAATTTAAATGGGGAAGCAAATAAAAAAAAATAACATAAAATACAAGAAAATATACAAATAAAAATAAATAGAAAGTGACAGTTGCGAAAAAAACAAACAAAACGAAAATGCTGACATTTTGAACAACAGAAAGCTCTGTGGAGCAGTACCCCTCCGGCGTTATAACTACCAGAGAGAGAGAGAGAGAGAGAGAGAGAGAGAGAGAGTTTTGGCTATCTGCGCATATTTCGTGCTCTGTTCGTGTATTATAAACTCCCCCTTTCTCTCTCTCCCTCCTACTCTCTCTCTCACTCTCTCTCTGAACATTTATCTATCTGCTTTTCTGCACTCTCTCTCTCTCTCTCTCTCTCCCCGAACGTACACCTACCCACATGCTTGTCTGTCAGTACACAAATAACCAGATCCCGTTTTGACACCACGGCCTGAGGGCATTACATGACCCGCCATTTTATTATCAGGACAGCATAAAAATTTGTAACCGACTCCTGATGCATGCACATCAATATTCCGGTCCAAACTGACGTTTTGGCTAATCCCTCAAGGGGAGAATTGGTACCGTGTCTTTTTAAG
>NC_061094.1:53662729-53673906 GCF_015104395.2 Macrobrachium nipponense
TACAAATGCAAACATAGGTCTCTTGCCTTATACTACAAATGCTCACATAGGTCTGCTGCCTTATACTACAAATGCACACGTAGATCTACGGCCTTATACTACAAATGCACACATAGGTCTATTGCCTTACACTACAAATGCTCACAAAGGTCTGCTGCCTTATACTACAAATGCACACGTAGATCTACTGCCTTATACTACAAATGCACACATAGGTCTATTGCCTTATAATACAAATGCACACATAGGTCTATTGCCTTATACTACAAATGCACACATAGGTCTAATAAGAGCAGGCATTGGAATAAATCTTCAAAATTAGCTTACATCAGCGAGGCTATTTCGCCAATTTTAAATCAAATGTACTCATTAAAAACATTGTAAGACATGTAACTTTCCCAGAGAAGAAATTAGATCACTGTAAGATCACAGAGTGTAGAGCCATTTGTGAACACTTTTGGTGAGACAAAACCACATGCCATTATTATATGAGAAAAGAAGGACCTTTTTTTTTTTATTTTGAGAAAATTCATGTTCATTATGTCTGAATTATTACACATAAAACCGGTGTTTTATTCAAATCCACCGGTTTGAAATAGCCAGATCTGCTGGATATCACTTTTCCTCTTCAGAAAACCATCACCTTATGATATGAATAAAAGAAAAATAAAAGGTACTACAGGGTACTGTGAATTATACTAGACTTATTATAAAAATCCGATGTTTTATCCTAAACCACTGGTTTAAAATAAGCAATCTGCTGGATATCACTTCCCATAATCATAAAACCATGACGTCATGAGATCAATAAAAAAATTATTACAGGGGACCAAGAGATAAAGATTTCTTCTGCTATCAGAAACCATCAACTCATTAGTTGAATTTCATATATATATATATATATATATATATATATATATATATATATATATATATATATATATACGTTTATATATATATATATATATATATATGTATATATATATATATATATATATATATATATATATATATATATTACAGAGGATCAAGAGATAAAGATTTCTTCCGCTATCAAAAACCATTAACACACTAGTTGAATATCATAAAAAAAAAAAAAAATTGTTACAAGGTACCGAGAAATAAAGATCTTCCGTTATCAAAAAAACATCACCTCAGGAGCTGAATTTCATAAAAAAAAAATTATTACAGGGTTGCAAGAGATAAAGATTTCTTTCGCTAACAAAAGACTTGAAATATTCTACGAGAGTAATGAATATGCATATGCATGAATACACTCCCCTCCTCTGTCAATTAGAACCGGAGGAAAAGGAAAGTTCGACAAGACAGTACCTGACTTTCTGTCCTTTTTCCATTTCCATTCGGTGGGGAGAGAAAATTTCTTCGGAACAGGTCACACAATTTTGCATCCCGTGTCTGGTCAGGATATGTTCATGGTTGTAGAATTATTCATGGATGTGCTTAATTCGTAAGACTATACGGTGATAATGTCTGCTATATAATATATATATATATATATATATATATATATATATATATATATATACTATATATATATATTAATATATATATAATATATATATATATATATATATATATATATATATATATTATATATATATATATATATATAGATATATATATATATATATATATATATATATATATAATATATATATATATATATATATATATATAAATATATATATATATATATATATATATATATATATATACATATATATATATATATATATATATATATATATATATATATATATATAATGTATATAATAACAACAATAACAACAATAAAACAATAATAACAATAACAATAATAATCAATAACAATAATAATATAATAAATAATAGTGAATTAATAAGTAATAATAACCCTAATAATAATAATAATAATAATAATAATAATAATAATAATAATAATAATAATAATACTGCTGTTTTCAGCAGTTGAATTATAAAGCCGCTCCGCTAAGGAGCTCAGTGATATATTACCTGCCGAGACGAAGAAAGTTATACACCAAGTTGAGAATGAATGCAATACAAGCCTGACGGTTTATATAACCTGTCATTGTTTTCATCGAAAAATAACAAAATAATAAAAAATCAATAAAATAATAATCATAATTTTTTATAATAATAATAATAAAATAATAATAATAATAATAATTATAATAACTAAATAATAATAATAATAATAATAATAATAATAATAATGCACGGGATATTTCACGACTGCTAAACAACACTTGATAACTTTACGGTCAAATATTACTTGATATTTAAACCTCAATTCTTGAAAACGTTACCTTCCAACGCTACTTGACATTTAATTCCAAGTGAAAATCTGCGCTGAATTCGAAGCTTGTCAACGAGTGTCTCTTGAATAAAAGATGACTCAACGATTCTACATTTTCACTGAAAACAGAAGGAACGATGAAACACCTACCTTGGTGTTTTAAATTTGGTGTGTTGACAGGCTGCGTTCTTTTCGACATAAGCTGCTTAACTCGCAACTCTTGGGGACGTTTCAATATTAATTTTTTTCTTTTTACAAGTGCTACACTTTGTGTGTGACCTCCTCCCTTTGTGAAGTCTCCTTCAGCGCCATTTGGCTTTCCTCTGTTTCGTTAAATAAATGTAATACACTCCGAAAAAATCTGACTGCAGAGAACGTGCGATAAAAATGTGATACGCATGGGAATACGATCTCGGAATACGTAAAATGCGTCGCTACATAAGCATACGTTCATCTGTGAATATACAATAACTCTTACATCGTTATGAACCAAAACAATCATGTATCACGATTCCACGGTGATTTCACTAAATCAGTATTTGTCTCTTCCAATTATCGGTCTAACAATCGAAGAGACTTGAATGGATTACAAAGGTACGTGAACTCGTTACTGTTTCCTTGTAGCAGATAAATCAAGGTATCGAATCCCACTAACTCGTATTAACCCTTTCCTTTGAATGTATCTAGAGCGAGGATTTATCTAAAGATTAGGTATATGAAGACAAGAAGTCTTTATATAAGTCTTTATATGAAGTCAAGAAGTCTTTATATAAAGACGAGAAGTCTTTATATGAAGACAAGGAGTCTTTATAAGAAGTCAAGAAGTCTTTATATAACGGCATGAAATCTTTATATAAAGACAAGAAATCATTATTTAACGATGCGAAGTCTTTATATAGACTTCTTGTCTTTATATAAAGATAAAGACAAGCAATCAATGAATCAAAGGCTATGAAGCTTTAATTTTTCCCTCTCTCTTTCTCTCTCTATCTTGAGAGAGAGAGAGAGAGAGAGAGAGAGAGAGAGAGAGAGAGAGAGGGGGGGGGGTTGGGGGGGGCACTTCAACCTCCTAACCGATCCATTTCTCCACCTTCTTTCCCCTGGATTACTTTCTTCAAAGAAAGCTTAAGATTTCTGGTCGGGCGCTGACGAATGCAGCCGAAGAAGGCCGGGCCCTTTCCGGCCGGGGGGGGGGGGGGGGGGGGGCGGGGGGGGGGGGGGGGGCGCCGGAGGAGAATCAGGCAGCGCGCCCTACAAGAGTTTGATGACCATGGAGATGAAAGAAAGGGTTTCCACCTGCTGGTTCTGAAAGCCCTCACTTTCATGCTAAGGTCGAGTCATATATAAGTAGCTTCAGTCACTTTTATCTTTTATTATTATTATTATTATTAGGAGGACAGGTCACAAGAAGATGATCTTAGGGCAGGGAGTAGGTCAAGTGAGGGCTGCGTAATAGAAGTTACGTTGAGATGAGATGGATAACGGAGCTGTTTATAGACATGGAGTTCTCAAGATGCAAGATATCTTTCTTAAAACTCTTATCACGCCACTCAGTAAGAAATGTTCTAGATTATATCCCCTGCATATCACGCCACTCAGGAAGAATGTTTAAGCTTATATCCCCTACATAAGATGAATTATGAAGCTATTTAAATATAATGTAAATATCTTCTGATGTGAAGCATAACACGCATAACATATGAAGCATAACACGCATAACATAAAAGATATATTCAGCAAAGTACTGACACCATACTCGAAAGGGCTCTCAAACTAAAGCGTCGATTTGATCCCTGACGAATTGATGATTCCTGATATTATTAATGTTATATCTGCAGATGAATTTTAACCATAGGTTTATATAGAAAAAAATAAAAGCTTCCAAGTGTCCGGAACGCCTCTCAGTGAACCAACTTTAAGGTGACCATCTCCTTCACTGAACAATACATCTTAAGATTCAGTTACCAATAATTCCGGGATCAGGCGAGAACGATTCAGCCGGTGAATAACGGTCGTAAAACGGTCAGTTTACCGAGGAAAAGAAAATGGGGGGGTGGAGGGTGGAGGGGGGTAAGGGGTGGGCTTTTGAGGTCTAGGTACGAGGTACACACTCTTAAGAATGAATGACTTCTTGAGGGGACAAGACGCCACTAGTAGATTTTCTCTCAGACGATCTCGAGTTGATAAATGGCAATGGACTCTCTTGGTGGTACTGTTTTTAAAAGATTTAACTGGACTGAAGTATTATCATACAAGATACTTCGAAGGAAAAGGATCTTTGAGTGGAAATATCAGGTCTGATGTTTCGAGATATCGCAAAACTTTATACAACGTAGCGATCATTAAATGGGATCCAAGATGCAGTTAACAGATAGGGTAAGGAATATGCCAATTAAAAAGAGTTATTGGTTTCAGTAAGTAATCTGCTATATATATATATATATATATATATATATATATATATATATATATAATATATATACATATATACATACATACACACACACACACACACACACACATATATATATATATATATATATACTATATACATATACATACATACATATATATATATATATATATATATATATATATATATATATATATATATATATATATATATATATATATATATATATATATATGCAGAAGCCAGGTACTATGTCGTACCTCTAAGTAAATGGGGATACAATCCACAATGAAGTAAAATCCTCTTGTAGTTTAAAATATATACCTCTTGTACAGGATTAAAGCTTTCGACCATCCACTGTGGTCTTGTTCACTAAAAACAAGACCACAGTGGATGGTCGAAAGCTTTAATCCTGTACAAGAGATATATATTTTTAAACTACAAAGAGGATTTTACTTCATTGTGGATTGTATCCCCATATATATATTATATATATATATATATATATATATATATATATATATATATATATATATATATATATGGGGAAAATGAATAATATTATATATATATATATATTATATATATATATATATATATATTATAATATATATATATATTATTCATTTTTTTCCTTGTTCGCATTTGTATTTGAATATCAGTTTTGACAGACAAATATGGAAATACACACAAACATTTTATGCACACACACACACACAAACACACACACACACACATATATATATATATACACGAATGTATGTATGTCTATATTTATAATAAGTATATATATATATAATGTTTTTGTGTGTCCGCATTTGTCTGTCAAAACTGATATTCAAACATATATGAGAACAAGGAAAATGAATAAAATAAAGTTCAATTCGACGGTAAATCTACAGCAGCTACCTTTTTCTTACATCAAACAAGAAAAAAAAAATCGTTTATTTCCGAAGGGGCTTTTACAGGTCTGAAAAACCAGGGGAGGGGAAAAAATCTACGGGAATCTACATAAAGAGGGAAGTTGATAAGCCTTATGGTGATCCTAGCAGAGCAAAAGCACTCCGGAAAAAACAGCAGAAAGTTTCCTCAGAAAAGGTAAATATTTTAGCAAGCTTTTTACGTATTCCCAAACTTTCGGCGTCGAGTGCCCGGGGAAAGCGAGAATGTATTTCCCTGTGATCGTGATGTCTAGTATCTAGTAGAATAAACGAATAGACAAAACAAATAAATCTCTTTTCATCTGTTTTGTGTAAGATTTTTTCAATGAAGACAACGAATGTTAGGTGTCACACTGATACTATAGTAGATTCACATCACCCGTGCATCTGATGCCTAGGCCAGTCCCTTACGACGCTCCTGATTGGCTGTTACTAAGCCAAGCACGGGGTTGGCAACTCTCAGTCTCTCTCTCGAGAGAGTTCACATAGGCAGGATGTATGTTCCACCTCTCCTGAAGGATACGTCTTTCAAACGTATCCCTCAGGAGAGATGGAACATACATCCTGCCTATGCGTGCTCTCGTGAGAGACTGAGAGTTTCCAGCCCTGTGATTGGCTTACCAACAGCCAATCAGGAGCGTCGTAAGGTGATGTGATTCCACCATAGTTTGTAAGTGTAAAACGACTGAATGGATAAGGCAAATAACTCCGTTTTCATCTTTTGTTTCGTGAAAGTTTTTTTGATAAAAAACAAGAGAATATCAGCTGTTACTCAGATACAACAAGAAAGACGGAGTGCACAATTTTAAATCTATTTTTTGAAAGAGTCTTACCAGGAAAGACAAGAGAATATTAGCTGTTGCAATGATACAACAAGAAAGATGAAATGCATCAATCATATGGCCCATTTACCTGCTTTTAACAGACATCACCCAATAAAAAATAACCATTCAGTTGAGAGCAATACTGGTTATTTTAGATTGGGTGATGGCTGTTAAAAACAGGTAAATGTGGCGTATGATTGATGCATTTCATCTTTCTTGTTGCATAAAATAACCATACAGTTGAGAGCAATACTAGACTTTCATCATAATCATCATCATCCTGTGCTTTATCTATTACGAATCTCCACTCATCTCCACACACTTTCCCCTCACAGTTCTCATCCAAGTAAAACTGAGCCTTCCAACCCTTCTGGCGAGGCCATGAGAGCTCAGCTGTTACAAAACTTGTTCTATTTTCAAAGAAGTTTCACGAAAATATTATCTTTTGGTAATTTTATCAACGCCTATACCTGTACATAGTCAGGCCATGTCATGAAATGCTGACACACTCACTATATTTTTTGTTTAATATTTCAATACCTGTACAGTTTTAGGACATGTCATGGAATGCTGATACAAATAACCACATAAATAAAGACACACTCACAATATCGTTTGTTAACTATTTCAATACCTGTACAGATTTAGGACATTAAATGCTGATACATAAAACCACATGAATACAGACACACAAACGATACCTTTTCTCAACTATATCAGTACCTCAACATATTTAGGACATGTCATAGGACAGGACATGGATGGCTGATACACACTTATATAAATACAGACACACACACACACACACAGTATCTTTTGTTAAGTATATCAGTACCTGTGCATATTTAGGACATGTCATTAAATGCTTATAAACACAACCACACAAAAATACAGGCAAAATTATATTATATATATATATATATATATAATATATATATATATTTGTATGTATATATATATATATATATATATATATACTGTTATAATATATGTATATATTATAATATATATATATAATATATAATATATATATATATATATATATATATATATATATATGTATGTATGTATGTATGCATCAAGAGAATACCGTACAAAGGTTTTATCACACCTGGCATAATATCATCCACAGAAGTATTCACAAAGCTCCACCTTTTTCCACTCCCGGTAAGAGCCAGCCTGTGTGCTCTCTATCCATCTCATATTGCAAAGGGAGGACAAAAAATCTGTCCCTGAATCTATGTGGGACAAACGGCTTTGAAATACAGGAAGAGGAGATTCTTTCCTCTCCCCACCTCTCCTATTACCCTTTGCTGATCAATACTTTTTAATCTCTTTTTTTGGAATAAAAGGAGAGCGGAAGTCTGAGATATATATGAGGTACAATTTCCACGTGAAGACTTTTTTTATTATTATACTTTGGCTTTGATGTTCCTCAGTACACACACGCACACACACACGCATACACAGACATACATATATATTATATATCATGCTATAAAAGAGATTGTCAGAAGCATAAAATTAATGTCTTTCATTACAATAAAAATCAAAGGAAAAAACTGTATACTATTTTCTATTTGTTTTCTTTGATTTCTATTGTAATGAAAGATTCTAATTGTATGCGTCTGACAATGAATCTCTTTTATAGCATGATATATATATATATATATATATATATATATATATATATATATATATATATACACATATGTATATATCTTTTATATATCATTGCTGTAAAAGAGATTCATTGTCAGACGCATACAATTAATATTTCTTTCATTACAATACAAATCAAAGAAAAACAAATAATAGTACAAAATGCATAAATATTTACTTTTACTATACACTGACTTCGACATTTCTCTCAAATATATCAGTTCTGAAAGACAGATTCATTATCACGTGTATAAAAAATAATATTTTTGTCATCATTTCACAGTAGAAAAAAAAACAAATTAAAAATGATATACAAATAGTAGGAGTTTCGTTTTTAAGGTTGACGACAAACGCACATTTTACTTCGAAAGGATAAATTCAGGATTATTCAGACTATAAATGTGTAAAAGGGAATTCAGTGGGAAAAACCGTGAGTTGATATATCATTTCATTTTATTTTGTAACTGACAAGCAAATAAAGGTCTGGAAGGGTAGCTGTTATTATTTTACAGTTCAAAACATAACTAATTTAACTGAAGGTAAAAGTAGATGGCAATATAATGAACAGCCGGTTTTATCTATATAAAAATACCTACCTATTAAAATCATGATTTTCAAAGACTTCAAGATATAAAACAAAATAAAAACAGAAAAAGAAAAGTTAAAAGTAGATAGGGATATAACTAACAGACAATGTTGTCAACTAAATGAAAGTACATACATACTCAAGTCAGGTTTTCCGAAGATTTAAGAAAACGATATTAAACTAAAAAGAAAAAAATGAGAAAAAGGACAGTTAAAAGCAGCTAGGAATACAGTAAGCAGACGCGGTTGTCATCTATATGAAAATATTTACGCATTTAAACCAAAACCAGGATTTTCGAAGCCTTAATAAAAGACTATAAATTAAAATATCAATAAATAAAAACACAAAAATAAAAGTACTAAGTGCTTCAACTTCTCTCAGCAACCCTCAAAGTCAGTATATATCTGAAGCATTGGTCGAAGCACTCCAATTGTTGGACAAAAAAATAAAAAAAATAAAAATAAAAACAAAGAGGCATTTCTCTTAAAAGGACTTTCGTCTTCCTCGCTGTTTTAGTGGGGGAAAATTCTTCACGACAGTGTAAGTGAAATTGTTGCAACTGTGTTGGCGTGTTCGGTGTTGCTCATTCTTTTAGGTTTTAGCTATTCTTTTTTCTTTTAGTTTATTTTTAATTTGTGGATGAAAGAATTATGAAGGATTTTCTTGCGTTACATGTATCTTCATTTGTTTATCTACTACTTCATTCATTTAACTTTTTTTTGTATCTAATAAGAGAACATTTCTGTCTGTATTTCCTATTATGTCCATGCGACCAAGGGAATAATAATAATAATAATAATAATAATAATAATAATAATAATAATAATAATAATAATAATAATAATAATAATAGCTGTCAGGCAAGTGGAATGTGTGGAAGGCGGTAAGTTTGTGTTTGAAAGTACCTAAGCTGGGTGCAGCTTTTTCGCTATCCACATTTATTGAATCTCTCTCTCTCTCTCTCTCTCTCTCTCTCTCTCTCTCTCTCTCTCTCATAGAAGGAATGATCACCGTCCAGCCTCCTTTAGAGCCAGCGTCCTTTTTCGCCAAACAATGCAAAGATCCTTTAATAGGATTTCAGTCTAGACAACCAGGGTATGTGGAGAGGCCAGCAGATTTCACCGCAAATGCTTAGAAATTCGACAACAGGACCGTTTGTGGCGCTTCGCCTGTGTAGCCAGCTCTCAGGAGGAATTGATGGCGAAGCCAACAATTGCTCTGAGAGAGAGAGAGAGAGAGAGAGAGAGAGAGAGAGAGATTTCCCCTTGATGGCGTATCGCACGAATTCCGATCCATTATGATACGACGTGGCCGGTCTATTTACATTCAGATGTTCTCGCTACCAGAGGAGAGAGAGAGAGAGAGAGAGAGAGAGAGAGAGAGAGAGAGAGAGAGAGATTCCTAAAAAAGCTCTAGACTGGTCACTGACATGAAAGTGTTTTTGGCAGAGAGAGAGAGAGAGAGATCCTTCTTCAATCAGGGAGGAATGACCAGTTCCTTAGTTAAGTATATCTTAGTTTTACCAGACCACTGAGCTGATTAACAGCTCTCCTAGGGCTGGCCCGAAGGATTAGATATTTTTGCGTGACCAGGAACCAATTGGTTACCTAGCAACGGGACCTACAGCTTATTGTGGGATCCGAACCACATTGTATCGAGAAATGAATTTCTATCACCAGAAATAAATTCCTCTGGTTCCACGTTGGCCGAGCCGGGAATCGAACGTCGGACCACCGGATTGGTAGCCGAACTCGAAATGCACTCGGCCAAAGAGGAACCTATGAACAGTTCCTAATCAGTCATTTTAAAACTAACAGAAAGGTAAAATATAAAGCTGCAGATGAATGAGAATAACGCAACAGTTCACAAAGAATAATTCTTATTACCTCAATAACGGGCAAACTAAATATGTCCCCCCCTCTCTCTCCCTCTCTGTCTGTCTGTCTGTCTGTCTGTCTGTCTCTCTCTCTCTCTCTCTCTCTCTCTGTCTATTTGTAATGACTTAGAATGTCTTCTAATACATATACTTATACATATATATATATATATATATATATGTATATATATATATATATATATATATAATATATATATATATATATATATATATATATATATATATATACATCCCTTTTTCCCAGTAATGGTCTTCCACCCCTTCGATATTCAGAAAACATGATCTTGTTTACAATGTCATTCCTTGAAAATTTCAGTTTCCTATTAAAACGACAGAGTTTCTGCGCATTTTCTTAATTTTCAAATAAAAAAAGTAATGACACGTTCCCCCATTGTCATCCAAGGGAGATAATAGAATGCACGGCGGTAAAAGTGCATATATAAAAAAACAAGAGAAAGATCTGTGTACAATGGAAATGGAAATTTATATAACATAAGGGCAATTGTTCAAGAGAAACTGAGTAGAGGCTGGGTAACC
>NC_061094.1:53679406-53684406 GCF_015104395.2 Macrobrachium nipponense
ATGTATATATATATACAGTAAATATACTATATATATATATATATATATATATATATATATATATATATATATATCTATATAATAATAACAAACGCATTCTAAATAATTCCATTTCTTCACATTAATTTGAAACAAAGAATATTTTTTTTCGAACATTTGAAAATAACCCAAAGCCTATTGTTACGTAAATCCACCTACGAGAGCATTTCAGTATCCCTAATCCACCCCCCCCCCCCCCGACTTCAATTCATAAAAAAAACAGCTCTCGATTCCCCTAAATCCCCACATCCCCCCCGCCCCTCCACTTAATAAATACACGTAAAGCAAATCCAGATCTCGATTCCCCTAAATTCCCCCCGACTAAAATTCACGTAAACGAAAAAACCAAGCTCTCGATTCCCCTACATTCCCCCCCGACTTAAATTCACGTAAAAAAAAAAAAAAACCAGCTCTCGATTCCCTAAATTCCCCCCCCCCCCCACCCCCCCCCCCCCCCCCCCCCCCCCCCCCCAACTTAAAATTCCCGTAGAGAAAAAAAAAAAAAAAATCAGATCTCGGGTATACTCTACAATTGTGTTACCCTCCGCTTATACACTCTGCGCCTCACTGCAAGGGCAACTTTTAAATGAATCTCTCGAGCAGGGGAGAGGGGTTGTGGTGGGGGGGGGGGGGCGGGGGGTGGAGTTGGGTGGAGAGGAACAGAAAACAGCGTCCACTTAAATTTATGGCAGAGCTATTCATTTTGCCCAAGTAGGAACAGGGCATTAAATTAACGGCCTTCATTCCTCTCCCTCGCCGTTGTTTATCTTGTGGGTAATGTATCTCTCAGGTGGAATGATTTAGCTGACTTCTTTCAAGTCCACAGACATACATACATATATATACATACATACATACAAACCTGTGGGTCACTGGAATTCTTGGAATGCTTTTGATTCGCTTGGAATTGTCTTGTTTTTATTCATACTGGAATTGTCTTGGGCTAATCTGATTGCATGGCAGAGCTGAAATCATTTAATTGTATTCTTTTGGTTAGAGGGAATTCAGTCTTATACCGCGATGATATTTGCATATATTTATTTTTTCATTTTTTCATTATTATTATTATTATTATATTATTATTATTATTATTATTATATTATTATTATTATTATTATTATTATTATTATTATTACTCAGAAGATAAACCCGTGATCATATGGAAAAAGCCTGACAGGGCTCCCAAAGAATATGTTCATTTGAAAGAACTTACAGAAGATAAAAGAGGACACATAATCAAGAGATCAGTTATTAGAAAATAAGAAAAGATAAATTGGTGGATTAATATGTAGAGAAATAGATATATAAATAAATTTTATAATATATATATGTATACATCCATCCATACATACATACGTATATGTTTATAAAATTACCGAGGTCGAGGTGGGTTGATGCAGACTCCAAAATAACGAACACCTGAGAGCGACAGGTATTTGTAGTTGAGAGGCGGCATAAACTTATATCCTCTTTCCATGGCGGTGTGGTCTAAGGCTTCACTGTACGTCCTGAATTTGTTGGGTTCGATGGTTCGCGCCCATGAGCCAACGAATTTCTTATCGACTAAAAAATTCCCCTTTGGTTAACATACATGAAAATATATTAATTCCGAGGTAGAGCGAATTAGATATTAAAGGACATTTGTAGCTCGATGAATGAATATATATATATATATATATATATATATATATATATATATATATATTATAATAATATATATAATATACATATCTTCGTGAATCAGTTAACAACAAATACACAAACCACCTAAATTCACCAAAACGTATTTCAGCCTTCCGCCACCACGGCTTTGGCGCATAGGAAAAAAATAAAATACATATCGACTTTACAACAGCATTATTTCTTAGCCCGCAATTAACATCCAAGTTCATCCCTTCTTGTTTACAGCCTAATACATCCGCGGAAAATGAAGCCATAAACTCATATATAGTCATAAAGTTGATTAACCTCCTTCTCTCTCTCTCTCTCTCTCTCTCTGATGAAAAGTTTTTTTTCTTCATGTTATCTTATGTATGTAGACTGTATGTTATCGTCTATTCTTTGTATATTCCATATATATGGCCTTGAGCTGAAAATAAAAAAAATATTATATTATTATTATTATTATTATTATTATTATTATTATTATTATTATTATTATTATTATTATTATTATTATTATTATTAAAACCAGATTCTCTTGGTGCAGGTTGGTCGGAAGATCTTTTCCACTTCTCCTTCGCGATGTTGAATCTCTGACGATTATTGAGTTCTCGAATTATTTTGGGTTTCTTGGTTTCAAAAATTGGGTGATTTTGGTGGTGGAGGGTGGCACACATCATTCAGGTGAAAGGGAAATCGTTTGTAATGTTAAGGATTTTTGGACATTAGGAATTTACAGGATGGAAATGATGCTATGTGGTAGGTATTAGGGTATTATGACAGGCACTAGTATAATAATAATAATAATAATAATAATATAATAATAATAATAATAATAATAATAATAATAATAATAATAATAATAATAACCTGAATTATCTTGACTTCATGCATATATATCGTATATATATATATATATATATATATATATATATATATATATATATATATATATAAAGATATAATACATACAAACATACATAACCATGCACACACACACACACACACACACATAAATAAATAAGTAGATATATATATATTTATATATATATCCTATCTATCTATCTATAAATATATATATATATATATCATATATATCTATATATATATATATATTATATACACATAATATATATAATTATATAAATATATATATCTATATTTTATATATATGTCTATTATATATATATATATATATATATATATATATATAATATATATATATATATATATGTATATATATATATTATATTTATATATATAGGCTACATATCCTATATATACATATATATATATATATATATATATATATATATATATATATATATATATATTTGACAATATTACTTAAAATGCAGGCTACTTTCCAAATATGTGAGCCCTGTGAAGCCGAAATTCTACACACCATCAAAGTATGCGCACGCGCATGCGAGAGAACTACATAGGAAGTGCACATAACCGGAAGCCTTTGGTAACAGCGCCCTGGAAAGTTAAGTCAAAAGTCAAGTTAAAAGTCAAGTTACGGTCTATCCCCAACTTGCAAATTCAGAACCTTTTATATACTTTCGGAAGAAGAACAAAGGAAAGTTCGTCTTGTCACATCTTTATACTCTCGAGACGACTTCTCTAGTCTTCTCGAAGAAGAGTTCCGACAGAAAGAACAGAAACTGGCGAATATTTTTGACATATAGACCCCTGGCGACATCTGTTGCCTGAGGAGTTTGCCGAGGGAGAAAAGGGAGATGAAGAAGAAGAAGAATAAGAGCTGTGATGTGATGCGCCTTGTCACAGCGCATCGCCTTTCCCTCTCTCTCGGCAATTCCGCCCCTGATGGGATAGGGAAGTTCCGCCCATCATCGTTCCCGGGGGAAATTCGTGGGGCGGATGCTCCTCCTTAGATGACATACCTACTGGAGGTAAAAGACCGTATAAATGCCCATCTTCTGCCGGACTTTCCCTTGTCTGGTCCCTTGTCTGGTCCGGGAATGTTCACCCCAAACGTTTCGAACTGTTGGAAATTGACCCATGTTTTGCTTCTTTTTTTGTTTTTGCTTCGGGTGCCTGGCAGTCTCGCTTACGCTTTGGAGGCTGAATACTGTGTTTGTGTTTGTGTGTGTGTGTGTGTGGTGTAGTGTGTGTGTATTTATATATGAATATATCATCGATATTATTGACGCCGTAAAAAAAAATAAATAGAAAACTAAAAAGATAAATATAATAGGCCTAAAAAGTTTATATATATGTCTATATATATATACATATATAGATACTTTATATATATATATATAGTATATATATATATATATATATATATATGTATATATATGTATATATATACTATATATATATATATATATATATATTACTATACTATATACATATATATATATATATATATATATATATATATATATATATATATATATATATATATATATATATATATATAGGGGGAACGTAAGTTTGTTATATTTCGGGTGGGATCTCCCCCCATTTACGAACAATAATGTTATTTCTTCAAGGAATGTATAAATACCATAGTGTACTGGTACACGAAGTTCCTGCATGCCAGACAATTATGGGTGAGAAGTGGTCATCTTTCTAAAAATTTATATGGTAGAGCTCATCTAGTTTCATGATCCTCATGACAGATTCATGGAATCTCCCCATCACTGAGACATGTCTTGCAGACCTTGGTCATCTGCACTCAATTAGAATTATTTTCCAATTTCATTATCTTACCTAAGCATCTCCCTTAAAATTCCAACTTTTTAATTACCCTTCTCAACCATAAACGGGATTCCACAATGTTATCCAGATTTACACTAATTCATACTTTCCCTCTGTCAAAGGATTCTACAACGCTTCAGTGTTCCATATTCATCAACCTTGTTCAATCTTTCCAGTTGCAATTTGAAAAACTTTTCTCTCTCTCTCTCTCTCTCTCTCTCTCTCTCTCTCTCTCTCTCTCTCTCTCTCTCTCTCTCTCTCTCTCTCCTAACTGTGTCTGTATTTTGAAACGCCTGACTCCATTAAGAAATTGCCCCAGTCTTTTTTTTCGCACAAGAATTGACATTCTTTTTTTGTATCTTTTTCTCAAATGAGTGTTTTTTAACCTCAGAGAGTAAATTAAGTTCATACTTTGAATCCGTATAAATAGCAGCCTTAGTAATTGCAAAATTACTTAAGGTACTAATGCAATGTTTTCCTTTACACCAGTAAAGATATGTGGTCCTCTTGGGGGCAGGATGTGACCCAAAGAGGATAAGTGACCTCTTAACTTAAGAGTATCGACAACA
>NC_061094.1:53686906-53699406 GCF_015104395.2 Macrobrachium nipponense
ATAAATATAATTTCTATCCTTACAAGAACACGAAACCTTTACCCTCCAAAAAATAAATAAAAAAATGAGGCCGAGGTGCTGCAAAAAAAAAAAAAAAAAAAAAAAATTAGACTGGTAAAAAAAAAAATACGTTTCGTTTCTATTGGGCCTTACGCAGCGGAGATAAAGGAGTCTTTGAATGATGAGCCTCATCGGATGCAGGCTGAAAGAAAGTGCTTGTTTGCTTGCTATAAACAGGAATGCATGCTGGCAAGATGAATATGAATGCATGCAAACAAGCAAGAATAATGTGAATGTACGCAAAGCCGGTAGAATATGAATTCATGCAAGAAAGAAGAATGTGAATGCATGTATGCAAGCAGGATGAATGTGAATGCATGCAAGCAATAAGAATATGGCTGCATGGAAGCAAGTAGAATATGAACGCATGTAAACAAGAGCAATATGAATGCATGTAAGTGAGAAGAATGCGAATGTATTCCAGCAAGAAAAGGGGAATGCATGCTAACAAGAAGAACGCGAATGGATGGAAGCAAGAAGATTGCGAATGCTTGGAAGCAAGAAGAATACGAATGCATGCAAGCAAGAACAATATGAAATCACGCAAGCAAGAAGACTACGAATGCATGCAAGCAAGAAGAATATAAATGCATGCGAGCAAGAAGAATATGAATGCACGCAAGCAAGAACAATATGAATGCACGCAAGCAAGAATACTCCAAATGCACGCAAGCAAAAATATGAATGCAGGCAAGCAAGAGGAATGTGAATGCATGCAAGCAGGCTGATTAAAGGGTAAATAAATGGGTCTCTAATGAAACTTATGGTTCATGGCGTAAAGATCAAATTCTGCTTTCCGCGAGAGAGAGAGAGAGAGAGAGAGAGAGAGAGAGAGAGAGAGAGAGAGAGAGAGAGAGAGAGAGAGACTTACATAGCCAGTATAATTAGTCAATAAACAAGATGGAATGAAACCGGATATTGCCATCCATTAAAATCTGGGAGAATTTCCAAACTCTTCTAGGCAACAAAAACAAACTAGATTAGCAAAAGGATTCAACACCCGACGATTAAGCTGAATTAGCGCTATTCCGCTCCTAACGAAGGCCGTGTTCTCCGCAGTATGCGTGATTAGACTCTCTCTCTCTCTCTCTCTCTCTCTCTCTCTCTCTCGAAGTGTGTGTATAACCTTGTGCAAGTTAGCCATCTTGCTTGGTGAGACGTTCCTGCGCGAAGTCAGATTAATCAACAGATATCACAAGTTTAACATACGTCTAGAATTTGAGAAATATCTAGAAGTGTTCGTGAACTATCGGTGATAAGATTAGTGTGAAAATAGTAGGATAAAGCGTCTTCTAAGTTAGTTTATCAAGTGAAATACTGTAAATCAGAACAAGATGGCAGTAAGTTCCAACTGCGGGAAAAAATGGCGAGATTTAGCTTGCTTGGCAAATTCGCAATACGATGAGGTAGCAGGAAGGGAACTGGCATTTCTCATTTATGAGATCAGCAACAGTCCTAACCAAAAAGATACAAAAGCATTCATAGATATATTAGAAGGATATAATCCTTCAAACTGGAACAAATCAACTGAAAACATCTTGAAAATAATTGAAGAAGTTCCAAATAAAATCCAAGTGGTCAAGAGACTCATAAAGAAAATATACATAAACCAACATATTCCGACAAAGAAAATGAATAAGGTGAACCTTGTGAATATCCTAATTGATGTATTAGGAAAAAGAATGCCAAAAGTATGTAAACTGTGTAAGGTGTGTATAGCATAGTTAATCCACAAAACCTAATCAGAAAAATGTGCTGCATGCAACATTCCGACCCATCCACAGTGTGCTGAGGTAATGCAAGATATGAGAAAAGACACAAGAATTTTTTGCTCAACATGTCTACCATGGATAGACAATGTTATTAAATCAAGATTGAATGTACAATAGTTGAGGATGAAGAAGAAGAAGAAGAAGGAAGAGGAAGAAGAAGAAGAAGAGAGGAAAACGGAAGAGTAGTAAACAAAACTGAAATGACAGAAAAAGATAAGGAAAACAAAGAACAAGATAAAAAGTATGGATGCAGAGATACTCATTGATACTACATATGAGGCTATAAAGCAGCATACCTACGAAGAAATAAATTACGATTATGACAACACAAAACAAAAGAAAATCCCGAAGAGGCTCTACCCAGATCTACACAATGACGGGAAAGAGGAAAAAATAGACAAAAAAGACAAAGTCTGCAACCGTTTGAAAAGAGGGAATTACAGATTTGGAGAAAATGTTACTACAAACATCCTAAGGTATGTCACAACTATGAAATATATGGTAAATGTGCATACCTAGATGGCTATGAGGATGATTGCAGAGATCTACATCCAAAAATATGCAAAACCTAAAAGAAGGAAAGGATGTAAGTTCGACAAAAATGTAATATATGCACCCTGTAGCCATGAAACATAATCAAATAAATAACCAATCAAGTAATAAAATCCAAAATAAGAAAGAAACAAATAAAGAGAGGAATGAAGAATATCAGGTAAAAGAAAAAAGCAAGCCATCAACGAGATATGCAGAGGTGTCAGCAAAAAATTTCAAAGCATCAGCTCCAAAATTCTACTCAAGAGATAATAACTGTATTTATTATGCAAGAGGATATTGCAGATATGGAGAAAATTGCAGATTCAGACACAAAATGAATAATTATGATGACGGAAGAAAAAAAACAAAATATATGGAAAAGTTGGATTTTTTAATGTCAGAATTTCTGGAAATGAAAAAAGAACAACATACCAGAACAGGAAAGAGACATGGAAAATCCTTCTTATTACCAATATTAAATGAAGGAGAAAAACACGCAAACCATCATAGTGATGAATGTGCAGGGTTTAGTTACGAGTAACTCAAAAAGAAAAATAGTTAGTCTCAGAAGAACTAACCCAAATTGAAAAGAAAATAGATATAATGAATATAAGTGAAACCTGGTATTCCCAAGAGACTGGGAATGATGATCAAATAAAAGGGTTCCAAACTTATAGATCAGATAGAAAAAATAGGAATCAAGGGGGAACCGCAATATATGGGAAAGACAAAGAACAAGGAAAAATATATGAGAAATATAGTAACTCAGAATGTGAACTAATAGCGGTAGAATTTGAATCTAAAAAATTAATGAACATAGTAATATATAGACCTCCTAATACTAAAGAGTTTGACTTAATAATAGAAAAATTGGATGATATATGTAGAAATCACAAGGACTGGACTATTCTCCTATCTGGAGACTTCAACTTTCCTTTCGTAGACTGGAAAGAACGAATAGGAGATTGTGGATGTACTTATACATATAAAAAAGAGAGTAATAGTAGTGCAGAAGATAAGAGGCAATTCGAAAAGCTATTAGATATGCTACTAGAATACAACATTCAACAAATAAATCACCTGCCAACAAGAAAGGAAAATACTTTAGACCTAGTATTTGTGAACGAGATGAATTATGTTAAAGAAATAATAGTTTATAATGCGAGTATTTCAGACCATAATGTCATAGAATTAACAGTCCATTCCAAAGCAAGTGAAAACAGAGATAAGCAAGAAATGAAAAAGTGGGAAGGATATGGAAAATACCAAAGTTCTTTTTTTTTAAACAGTAAAATAAGATAAAATGGTCAGAAATAAATGAACGAATTAAACAATAAGATTGGATAACATTTTCGTAAGGTGAATGCTAAGAAGGGTAAATACGGAGATATTATATAAAATAATAGAGAAAATAGTGGATAAATATATACCGAAGAAGAAAAGTAAACATCAGTCATGCATACCAAGAGACAGAAGGATCTTGTTCAAGAAAATCAGAAAGTGGAAAAAGGTCTTGCAAAATAAAAAAAATGCATGGAAAGTTATAGAACTAAAAAGTAAGATAGAAAATGCAGAACAAAAGATTATACAATCAAAAGAAAATGAAAAACGGGACTGGGAAGAAAAAAACCCTATTAAATATCAAGCAAACCCCAAACTATTATACTCATATGCGAAGAAGATGAATAAAAGAAGAATAGAAATAGGCCCTCTAAGAATTGAAGGGATATTAACGAATGAAAAAAAGGAAATTTGCAACATATTGGCAGAACGATATAAGAGAGAATTCACCCCTAGAATAGATAATGAAGATAATGATATAGAAGTAAGGGATGAAAATAGTGAATATTTAGCTGACATAGATATTAATGAAGCTGATATTGTGCAGGGCTATTAATGAAATTAAAATGGAGCTGCTGCAGGGCCTGATGGAGTGCCTGCTATTTTGTTAAAGAAAGTAGTTCATTCTATCGCAAAGCCACTTGCAATATTATTAAGACAAATTGTAGATACAGCAGATTTATGATGAACACAAATTAGCATATATTACCCCTACTTTCAAAAGTGGATCAATACTAGAGGCAAGTAATTATAGGCCTGTGAGTCTAACATCACATATTATGAAAGTGTATGAAAGGGTAATGAAGAAAAATATTATGAAACATTTAATAAAAAATAATTTGTTTAATAAAGGACAACATGGTTTCGTACCCGGAAAAAAGTACACAAACCCAACTGTTAGTCCACCGTGAGAACATATTCAAAAATATGAAAAGCGGAAATGAAACAGATGTGTTTATCTAGACTTTGCAAAAGCTTTTGACAAAGTAAGACCATATTATATTAGCGAAGAAAATTAGAAAACACAATATCGTGGATAAAGTAGGAAGATGGTTAAAAGAATTTTTACACAACAGAAAACAGATAGTTATTGCAAACGACGAGAAATCGGATGAAGCCAAGGTAATATCCGGTGTGCCACAAGGTACGGTGTTAGCTGCAATACTGTTAGTTATTATGATTGAAGACATAGACAGTAATGTTAAGGATTCGGTAGTGAGTAGTTTCGCAGATGACACAAGAATAAGTAGAGAAATTACTTGTGATGAAGATATGGAACGCTCTACAAAGAGACCTTAACAAAGTATATGATTGGCAGAGGTAAATAGGATGGTATTTAACTCTGATAAATTTGAATCAATAAATTAATTATGGAGACAGAGAAGGAAAGCTATATGCATATAGGGGCCTAATAATGAGACAATCACAAATAAGGAAGCAGTTAAAGACCTTGGTGTGATGATGAAATAGGAACATGTTATGCAATGATCAAATAGCAATTCTTTTGGCAAAATGTAAAGCAAAAATGGGAATGTTGTTACGGCACTTCAAAACAAGAAAAGCTGAACACATGATTATGCTTTATAAAACATATGTTCGTAGTCCACTTGAATATTGCAATTTGATATGGTACCCACACTATCAAAAGGATATTGCACAAATAGAGAGTGTGCAAAGGTCCTTTACAGCTAGAATAGAAGAAGTTAAAGACCTTGACTACTGGGAAAAACTACAATCCTTAAAATTATATAGTCTAGAAAGGAGAAGAGAACACTACATGTTAATTCAGGCAGGGAAACAGATAGAAGGAATAGCCGAAAACATCATGGAACTAAAAATATCAGAAAGAGCAAGCAGAGGTAGATTAATAGTGCCCAAAACTATACCAGGAAAAATAAGGAAAGCACACAAGACATTAATCCACTACGCACCATCATCGATAATGCAGCGTGTATTCAATGCGTTGCCAGCTCATCTGAGGAATATATCAGGAGTGAGCGTAGATGTGTTTAAGAATAAGCTCGACAAATATCTAAGCTGCATCCCAGACCATCCAAGATTGGAAGATGCAAAATATACCGGAAGATGTACTAGCAACTCTCTGGTAGACATTAGAGGTGCCTCACACTGAGGGACCTGGGGCAACCCGAACAAGATGTAAGGTCTGTAAGGTAGGGTAAGGTCTCTCTCTCTCTCTCTCTCTCTCTCTCTCTGCATAAAATTGCAAAATTTAGTCATAATCCTAAGATGACAATCTCTCTCTCTCTCTCTCTCTCTCTCTCTCTCTCTCTCTCTCTCTCTCTCTCTGACAATATCTTCTTTTAATAATTATGAACGTATTACTTTCTAAAACACCTCCTCAACTATTGCACAGAAAATATTAAGGCCTAAACATCTCAATATAGTCTTGTCTAATTCATCATCATCATAATAATAATAATAATAATAATAATAATAATAATAATAATAATAATAATAATAATAATAATAATAATAACAAACAAAATCAACGAACGAAAATGTCGTAAAAAACCACTACAGAATAATTTCCCTGAGAATCATCTTTTAGCAACATCTGTTGCTGATCATTTATTTTCCCCCAGGCGCCCTACCCCCACCCCACCCCCTTTTGCCAACATCTGTGGCCTTTGTATATGGCATTTTTGGCCCCTTATATTATTCCATACATGGGAGAACTTTGCCTTTAGTTTAATATAGGTTTAACAACTGAAAGTCTAAAATAATTCTTCTTGTGTTTTTCTAATTTGTTTTAAATCATTGTCAATGGATTCTCAATTTGTTAAAATATTTTTTCAATTATTTAAGGAAAAGTATTAGACATTTTAATTTTGTTAAAAAGACCGCCCCCCAAAATGAAAAAGTGTTCAATTCAAAGCTAAAGTTGCCTAAACATTTTTATCATAGCTCGTTAAGTAATAAATCCATAATACTTCTGTCAAGTGATATTTTGATATTTATAATCATATCAGACAACACTTCCCATTCATTTTGTATCTTTATCATATTTGCTGATACTACCTGCTGCATCGAATAATATCATTGCTACATTATTATGCCAATTTAATCTCCATTCTGAGGAAAGACTAAACTGCTTCTTCATGACATTTCGGGTTTAAGATTTGGGACAAAATGCATCCCCCCTCTCAAAAAAAAAAAAAAAAAAAAAAAAAAAAAAAAAAAAAAAAAAAAAAATAAAAAAAAAAAAAAAAAAAAAAAAAAAAAAAAAAAAAAAAAAAAAAAAAAAAAAAAAAAAACAGCAAAGTTTCTTCGGCGCAATCGAGTTATCTGTAATCATCATCAAGGCCACCAAAAACAGATCTATCTTTCGGCGGTCTCGTAATGCTGTATGAGCCGTAGTCCATGAAACTTTATGACTCAAACTTCAATCTAAAATAAACTGAAACTTACTGAGGCTAGAGGGCTGCAATTTGGTACGTTCAATGACTGGAGTTAGGATGATCAACATACCTATTTGCAACCCTCTAGCCTCAGTAGTTTTTAAGATCTGAGGGTGGACAGAGAAAGTGCGGACGGACGGACAAAGCCATCTCAATAGTTTTCTTTTACCGGAAACTAAAAAAACCCATAAAAAGTAAACTCATCTCAAACAGCACAAACACGCACACACGCGAACAAACACACACCGAGATCACACAACCTTTGATACAAAAGCCTCTACAGAACTCCCCCCATCCCCCCATCCGATCCCCCAGAAGCAAAGTCTACCTTCTTCGACCCCAATCTGAAGTATGATTGGACTCTTTTTGAAACAGAAACTGGCAAACCCAGAACGACAAGCAACAGCAGCGGTTTCGAGAGCGACGAGTGAAAAAAAAAAAGGTCAAATTTATCAAACGCAGCCTCTTTGCTCTGCTCTGCTCTGCTCTGCTTTGCTCTGCTAGGTGTCTCCGTTTTCTGAGGCCTTATTTTCGGTTCTATTCTCGGGAAATTTCTGGCAGAAGACGAAGAGCTGGATTATGATGATAGGAGGTTTTAATCTCATGAAGGCTACTGACACCTGGATCGTCATTTGAAATTGTTCGTTAGTAACTGATTATAATAAGAGAGAGAGATTTTAGCAACTAAATATAAAGAGAGAGAGAGAGAATGTTTTTAGACATGACTGTTCAGTTTTGTATAATATGCCATCTCAATCATTTTTTTATTACGTGGTCTTAAGAAAATAGTGGAAGGTAGGATCTCTCTCTCTCTCTCTCTCTCTCTCTCTCTCTCTCTCTCTCTCTCTCTCTCTCTCTGTGTATGCACGTATATAGTATATGTATATATATGCTTAAAAATCACAGTAGATGCACGTGACTTCAATAAATAAGCGAAAACCACAGGAAAATAATAGTCAGAAATCCAAGCGTTTTCGTCTTTACTAAGACATTGTCATTGGTTCCTTGACAATGTCTTAGTAAAGATGAAAGCGCTTGGATTACTGCATATTATTTTCTTGTGGTATTCGCTTATTTATATGTATATATATCTATTCATACAAGTTTCGAGACCTGTTAAGACAAGCGAATAAATAACCAACATTTGGATGATCTCTATACCGCTAAACCCCTTAACCTTCTATCCACACAACACCCCCTCCCCAACCTCTCCATTCCCCTCCCCAACCTCTCCATTCCCCTTCCCAACCTCTCCATTCCCCTCCCCAACATCCCCCTCCGTCTTTAAAGGGACTCAGGTCGAAGGTTTCAAAGGGCAATGCTATCCTATTGTTTACCTTCCATTTTTCCGCCCTGAATAACAGAAAGGAGAGAGAGAGAGAGAGAGAGAGAGAGAGAGAGAGAGAGAGAGAGAGAATTCCCATCCCCACAGGCGAAAGAGGAAGATTCCAATGTCATTCAACGAAGCTTTGGAATTCTGATGGCCATTTATGCCTTGGGCAACTCTGAGTTTTTGTGGTTAAATGTACGTACGGCGCCAAGAAAAATTCTATCTTTGGATTATGAGAGTTGATGGTAATTCAAAGAAATAATGTGATTAGGATTTATTTTTTCTGGAAATTATTTAAAACAGATACTTAGAATAAATTTATATTCTTCTGAAAATCATTTTAAATAAATACTTTGAGTAAAATTTTTATTGTTTGAAAATTAGTTCAAATAAATACTTTGAATACTTTTTTGTTGTTTGAAAACTAGTTTAAATAATCATTTTGAATAGGATTTTTTGTCCTGGAAAGTTGTTTGAATAGGATTATTTTTATTTTTTTGGTTGAACATTACTTGAATAAGATACTTTGAATGGGATTTTTCTCTTCTGAAAATTACTTGGAAAGGACGCTTTAAATACGATTTCTTTTCGTCTGAAAATTTCTTGAAATAGAAACTGAATAAATTTTTTTTTTGTCTGGAAATTACTTGGAAAGGATACTTTCAATACGATTTTTTTCGTCTGAAAATTAATTATAATAAATAGTTTGAATAAATTTTTTTCTGATAATTACTTGAAATGAATACTTTGAATCACATTTTTTTTTTAAATTAATGGAAATAAATACTTTGGATAAAATGTTTTTCGTCAGAAAATTACTTGAAAACGTATTTAATATATATTTTTTTACGGTCGAAAATTACTTGAAAACATACTTTTAAATAACGCATTTTTTTTTTTTTTTTTTTTTTTATTTATCTGAAAATACTTGAAATAACTACTTTGAATAACATTTTTATTGTCTGAAAATTACTTGAAATAACTACTTTACATAAAATTTTTAATGTTTGAAAATTACTTGAAAAAATACTTTGAATAATATTTTTATTCTCTGAAAATGACTTGAAATAACTACTTTGAATAACATTTTTATTGTCTGAAAATGACTTGAAATAACTATTTTGAATAACATTTTTATTGTCTGAAAATCACTTGGAAAAATACTTTGAATAACATTTTTAATGTCTGAAAATTACTTGAAAAAAATATTTTAATAGTATTTCTTTCACTAATGTAACTTAAAAGGTACATTGAAAGATTAGTGAAAATGAGGAAATGAATTGAAGAGTATAACTAATTCGTCTTAAAAATTAGGAGTAGAATTAATCTTTTAGTAAAAATAACATAAGATGTTTTTTAACATTTTTACTGTTTAAGTATTTTAAATATTCTTAACAATTCCGCTATTGATGGACCCGGTAAGAATATGTACGGTAATTCTGAAACATTCTTAACACGACGTATACTTTGTATTATCTAAGTGAAGCTCCCATTCATAAAAAAATATGCAATTAATTAATCCCAAATGACCGCTGATATTACAGTTGAGATATACTAAGCGCATCATTCCACGATTTTACTGCATTCACATGTCATTTAGAAATAAATTTAACGCTATACTGTATGCAATATGCAAATGAGCGCCAGACTATAACTCTACAATGAATCCATGTCCAGTACAGATCAGGCAGGGAGCTGCCATCCGATAAAAATATGAATGAAAGTGACGTCACAGTCGAAGCGCCATACTTCAAAAACACTCGGATTTGGTGAATCAATTTGAATGTAGATTAATGTTGCATGTCATGTCAAACAGACCTGGTGAAAAAGTATGGCGAGACTCGGTACTAATAGTGCATCAATTTCCCTTTGCTTTTTTATTTTTCATGCACATAAAAAAATTTAATCTATTTCCTGCTTACAACGTTTCAATTGGATTACCAGTGTTCAAGCGCTGGGACTGTATGAGATCTTGTATATGGTTTGAGCTGAGAGAGGAGAGAGAGAGAGAGAGAGAGAGAGAGAGAGAGAGAGAGAGAGAGAGAGAGAGAGAGAGAGAGAAATGAACCACTTCCATGGCTTCCAAATCCCCCTCCTCCTCCCCTACCACCCCTTCCCCTCACTATATTATAATATATATATGATATATTATATATATATATATATATATATATTATATATATATATTATATATAAATATATATATCAAAGGAATCGATACCGACGAGAGAGAGAGAGAGAGAGAGAGACGCTTGAGAGGAGCGAGAGAGGGGGAGATGAGGAGAGAGAGAGAGAGAGAGAGAGAGAGAGTTTCTCAGAAGAGAGATTTGCTATGGAAATCAATCACCTATGTATTATTATTATTATTAAGAAGAGAAACTAAGAAATCTCTATTCATATAGATCAAAGCCACCAAACGGGTCACTGACTTGAAATTCAAGCTTCCAAAGAGTATTAAGGTGTTCATTTGAAAGAAGTTACAGAAGATGATATGGAACACAGAAAGAAGAGATCAGTTATTAGAAAAGATAAAAGTAGATAGACTGATAGATTTTTAGATATATAGATAAAAATATTAATGAATTACTAAACTGCATCTTCCCATGGACTTTTGAGGTTATAATGAATAAAATCCAATTTAAATATTCTTATAAACTTTTCTGACCTTCACGAGGTCAAAGGTCATTCAATAAAAACTGCTCTATATAAAAAAAAAACTCAATTCAACTAGAATATTTCATGACCCACCTTTGACCTGCCCTGCCAGGAAACGGATTACCTCTGAGACGAAATCAAACCAGTAGCAACGAGACGACCAGAGTAATCTCCTGGATTAGGAGGGAGATTACGTCTCAAGGGATTAGACTCACACACAAGGTGATTGGGGATTACGAATCTAGATCTCTTCGGGGGTCTTGGCGTCCGTCGGACTTTGGGGGGATTTTATTTTATTTAATTTTTTGGATAAAATATGATGTAGTTTGTTTTTATAGATGTAGCAGGTTTTTTGTGTGTGTATCACTTGTGATAATGGGTTGTTTATTTGTACAGTTTTAGAGAAGCAATCCTCAGAGTTTCGAAAATAATAATAATAATAATAATAATAATAATAATAATAATAATAATAATAATAATAATAATAATAATAATAATAATAATAATAATAACAACATACAAATCCTCCCAGCAACAAGAGAGACTGAGAAACGAAACTCACCATTTCCTGTAATGAATTATATTAACTGGAACAACAATTCATGATCCACTGGTCATTCCCTCAAGCGTCTAATCAATTTTCACACCTGAGAAAAGGAGAGACGAGTCCATTAAATGTATTCAAGATATAGATACATTCCGTAACTCAAGTCTGTCTGTTAGCTGCTTGTTTGATACAGCAACAGAAATTCAGGTTTACAGAAATATTCTGCTTCTATTATTTTTCTTAATCTTTCTTTCTACCAACTCTATAACAATATTCTTCTGCTCTAATCTAAAATTAATATTTATGCCAGATTCGACGTGCAAGAGGCCTAGTCTGACCTTGCAATTTGATCTCAAAGAAAACTAGTTTTGTGATAAAATAACAAAATCAAATATGCATCTTTATAGTATCCATATAATCTATAGATTCGTTTTTAATTTACTGATAAAATTAGATGTGGATGGAGCCTTGACTACCACTATAACCTGATCTCACTGCAAAATAGTTTTATAAGAGTGCAACAAAATCAAGTGCGTATTTTAAAGAATCTACATAATCTACGGGCAATGATCTTTGCAAACTATTTCTATAGTAAAGTGATATATACAAGTACGTATTTTTATAGAATCTATATAAACTATACATAGACGGTGCTCTTAAAATTTAGAAATTAAAATATTTGTTCTCTTAACTTAAAGCATCAAATCTAAAACTAAATCAAGTAACTTTCAAAAATGACAGAGTATATTGTAAAATTACCAAAATAATCTATGAAACTGGACCAGCTTTCACATTTTGCAATATTCATATTGAATGATAGCTTTTTAAATTATATCTACGTA
>NC_061094.1:53719406-53721906 GCF_015104395.2 Macrobrachium nipponense
CAGTCACATTGATGAAAATAATATATGACTACATATTTCGGATCACCTGAAGATTAGCGACCCCTAATACCGCTCCTGAAGAAAATCGACCCCAATATTTTCCACCTGAAGAAAAGCGACCCCCAATATTTTCCACCTGAAGATAAACGACACCTGCTTGTTGGTGTCTCCAATCTTCAGGTGACCCACTTTAGCTCATAATATTATAGAAAAAAGGAGAAATAAATATAGATATATATTCAATAAAAACTGCTTTATTAAACATTTGTTAAAAACACAAATTTAGACAATCAATAGTTAATTAAAAGCGTATTGTCTTGCAATTTCAGTAAAAAAATAATCAAACCTACTGTAACCCCTGTGGCTAGCGCGCGCAGCGCAACATTACCTCTTGCCAGAGCATACCGAGCTTGCCAAGAATCTTTAAATATGCGGATAAGGCGCGAAGCGCCGTTCCGCCACGGCCTTACTGTAACCCCTGGTAATTCCTCACCTTAAGAAAAGGGACCCCAGCTTGTGTTGGGGTCGCTTTTCTTCAGGTGATCCCATATTTCAAAGTATTATCAATATCCTGCTACGCAAATGAAGAATGCAATAGCATTTGTGAACGAAATGAGTTGTTACAACTGACTGTGTCCTCTGAAAGTATATATAACAAGTGTGGTAACCTCAGTACAGAAATAATCTAATTTTCTCAGGATAAGTCATATTCCTTTGTAACGTGCGTTATTGCACCATTTAACCTTTTATATACTTAATATAACAAAGAAATTCAAGTTACATATATATCACTAAATACACTACCTCGTTCATCCTTTATATAAACATGGGATTTTCCAACGAGAATTCAGAGATCAAACATGCGTTTTCATTTCCCCCCCAGATGCTGCATTTCTCATTTCTCTCTCTCTCTCTCTCTCTCTCTCTCTCTCTCTCAACACACACACACACACACACACACACACACACACACACACACAACTAAAATCTGTTGTTGACAGATCAGAGCTCAAAAGACAACAATTTTATTTTCACTGTAGTTATTTTCAGTTTATTTGGATTCTGAGATCTTTTGAATTGTCAGAGGTTTATTCGTTTGTAAAAAGTGTTTTACTGCTTGATATCTCTTAATTACATGGAGGCTATATCTATTATAATATAAATGCAAGCGCGGTTTATTAAGACACTATAGTATTCCCTAAATAAGAAAGCTAGACAAAATCATTAGGACACATGTGAATGAAAAGTAAAACCTGCTCCTAGAGATAAGTGAGCACAAGATGTCTCCTCGGATGGACTAACAAGTCTTTGAGACATCTAATCCTTGTAACTCCTTGTTAATAAAGAATTGCTAGCGCCTATCAAAACGCTGTATAATCATGTCGAAACTACAGGTTAACCAAGAGTACGCGTATCCATAAAAATTCATAAACTCGGTAAAACTTTCAAATACTTGAACGAACGGAATATGAATATCAAACGTATAAACAAGCTTTTCATATCATGTCACTGTAACCTTTTGATCTGCATATTTTAATGAATAAACATAATTTCTCCAACTGCTTTCATTTTAACATAAAAAAATATTTTCTTTATAGTATATATTTTTTTCAGATTAAAACATACGTAATAACGGAAAACTCACATGATCTTTTCTCAACTATACTTACTGATACAATTAATGAAGTTCTACAAGACTCACGAGGAAGTCATGGATTACAATCATAGAATTAATTCCATTTGTATTTCGACTTCATATGTTATTATCCTGGTGCGTATGGAGTTCATCTTAGTGCATTCACTATGCAAAAGGTGACCAGTATTTAAAAAAACGTGAACGGAAACTCAAACCACTCGCTACAATGATAATTTCCACTTTTTGTGTTCGTGTTTGTACAGGACATGAAAAACTCAATTTTTTTTAAAGTTCGACATTTGGGCCTTTTATGAAATAAGTAAATGTCTTTTTAATAACCGACGGGTGTATTGTTTTCGCGTATGACTCCACGAGATTTGATTTTTGCGTCCATGAATAGATGGGAGCGTTGCATAAATGATGCCACGTGTTTATTTCATTGCGCATAAAAGTTGATTTTCAGTGTTATGGGTCCAGCAGCTTTTCAGTGTCTCCCCCCCCCCCCCTCTCTCTCTCTCTCTCTCTCTCTCTCTCTCTCTCTCTCTCTCTCCTCCCGAATGGAAATAATAATGTTTGCATTGGAATGTAAACTTGAATAAAAACATAAGAATACAAAAAATTAAAGTAATAAAACAATTTACCAAACAGTCAAACAACGAAACACGGAGGGTATTTAATATCTGTATGTATGTATGTATGTATGTATGTATGTATGTATGTATGTATGTATGTATTGTATGTATGTATGTATATACATATATACACAAGCATACACACACATATATATGTATATATATATATATATATATATATATATATATATAATATAATATCACACTATACATGCACATATATATTACAGAT
>NC_061094.1:53729406-53731906 GCF_015104395.2 Macrobrachium nipponense
TATATATATATATATATATGGTATATTACATATATGGTATATATATATATATATATATATATATATATACATATATATGTACATAACAAATTAATTAGCTAAATTAGAAAGAACCCTATATATGATGGAGAAAACCTGCTCTTGGGACGATAGAAAATAAATAAAAATAAAATAAAAATAAAATGAGACCCTTTAAATCACACCCGAAGTGACATGTTATTGATTACGACTATAGCGAATACGGAAGTACTTTCAAACACGTGACCAAAATGAGACTCCACTTGCCGGTGAAAGATGAGACATTTGATAAAGATGGGAAGGTGGAAAATGAAGTAAAAAAATCTATATCGGAGATACTCTTTGGAGCCGTTGACATTTCCCAATTTTTTTTTTCTTTTTTTTTGGTATGATGGTCAATGGCGGTCGTGGTTCAATGCCGTCCGGTGTTTTGTGTGTAAAATAATAAATACATTGGTAATCATTTATTTATTGATTTTCCGTGAGTGGCGTCACAGAGCTGTTGAACCTTTTTATTGTGAAGGGCTTTCACTGTGCGTTATAATGAGAGACTATTGTGGAGTCACACCGTTCTGAAGCTGTCAATGTACCCAGTGTGGGTCAGGAAGCTGTCACTGTACCCACAGTGTGGATAAGAAATAATATTCTTCGTGAAAAGTATATAAATGTGAGAGTAAATTCAACTAATTTTTACAATCAAAGTTCCTTTCTGAGCTACAAAAAGTAATTTGAACTTTATTTATTTGAGACCTTTTATATATCTATATGGCAGGTTTTTTTAGGGGCTTCAGAAAAACAAGTAAAAAATGCGCCGAAGTTCTTCGGCGTAAATCGAGTTTTTTTTTTTCTGCGCGAGTAAAATGCAGTATGAGCCGCAACCCATGAAACTTTCATCCACGGCCCGGTGGTGGCCTGTTATAGCGCTTCCAGACGCTCAATCATGGCTAACTTTAACATACTAATTTCCAGCCCTCTAGCCTCAGTAGTTTTTAAGATCTGAGAGCGGACAGAAAACGTGCAAACGGACAGACAAGCCTAAATCAATAGTTTTCTATCGTATGAAACTAAACGACCTGTTTTTCAACATCATTAAAAAGAAGCTTGATAAAAAGCACAGAAAAGAACTGTATCTCAGCTACAAGCTACAATCCGGCAGTATTAGCTCTTCTGGACGTGGTCCCTGGTACTACAAAAGTATTAATTTTTATAAGATATGAAAAAAGAACTGCCCTTATAGTTATCAGCAAGTACTTTGGGTTATACTGGCTATACCAGTTCCCAAGACCATACATTTATGCAAAGAAGTTCTAGGGAATGTACTGAAATCATCATTAATGCAAAAGTCGAAGGAACATAAACAAAATCCATAAACAAGTGGAGTCTTCACCAGTAACCACGTCATTAACAAGACGTTACTGGATTTTCCATTGTATTTATAGTCAGTGTCCTTATCAAGATAGTCAGGAGCGAATGTACATAAACCCCCCCCCCCCCCCTCCACACATACACGAACACACACACCCCATAACAAAAGAGAGGCGTTGGTTCCAGTGCCAGTACCTTCCAGTTTCAAAGTAAATAGTGTTTGTGGGGCTGGAATTGTCCCCACACAGATGGCCTTACAACTATATTCAACGACTACACCGCGCCCCCCACCCGGCTCTTGTTGTCCAACCCCGCAAACGGAATACATCGGACGACTAGTTGTTCAGTGTGAGGATGTCACAAGGAGAGAGAGAGAGAGAGAGAAGAGAGAGAGAGAGAGAGAGAGAAAGAATGTATACAAATCGGGACTTTCTATCAACGTCTCGTAACACAAATCATTCGTATTTGAATTTGTATCGTGCATCTGATATCATTCGCATGTTATTGCATTTGCAATATTATAAAGACAGGTGGACGCTCTCTCTCTTTCTCTCTTCCCCTAACCACACATTGGTACTTATTCGTACACAGTGAAGGCGAAGGAATAGAAATGTTTTCCAAAAGGAAAATGTCCTTCCGTTTAGGACAGAGAAGAGTAAAGATCGAAGGGAAATAAAAAAGGAAGGGTATTTAATGCCCTTTCAAGAACAGATGAAAAGGAATAATGATGAAAAGCGAAAAGGACAAATTTAGCTGTATGTTATGTATTGGTCATGAAACTGTCTACAGGATGATGATACAAGACTTCGACTGCAGATTTAGGACTGAACTTCCTACTTAAAAAACTTCTGAATCTTCTGACACGTCGCTGGTTTTAATCAAGTAAACCTTAGACTTATTACCAGCCTTGCTGAACGCCCTTCTCAAACGCTTTGGCGCCTTTGTAAAAGATATGAAACACGTTTTCTGTGCAGCGTATAATCAATCCCACCGACAATAGAATCTATCTTTCGGTGGTCTATGGCAGAGTCAAAGTATATACTTTGTATACTTTGACTCTGGTCTATGGTATAAGGCTGTATGAGCCACGGCTCATGGAACCTTAACCACGCGTACC
>NC_061094.1:53735784-53753284 GCF_015104395.2 Macrobrachium nipponense
CCGGATTCATTACAGCAACATTAGCAAAACAAATCCACCTGTGAACACCTCAGGTGCTTCGAACTGCAGCATAGTCAGACTTGCAACGCCAGAAAACTCATGATTCTCAAAAAATGTTCTATACTGAAACCACATCAGCACATTCACAAAACTATCACCAGGATATGACCAAGGTGCTCCAAAATTATCTCAAAGACATAACTCTCCCAAACGATACTGCCCGATTATATAAAATTATCACCTATTCGGGATAAAAAAAAAACAACGATAAACTCACAATTCCATAATTATACCGCCAGAAAAAAAAAGAAAGTCACCCCCAAGGATTAATCCCTATCCTTATATATATATAAATCCCCATCTTAATAATAACACCACTCCATGATGAAAATATTTCCTCCATTTAATTAATACCCCCACAAAAAAAAAAAAAATCATCCCCCCAAAAATTGTCCTTAAATCATAATTCCCCTCGAAAACATTACCCGAATTATATAAACCCCAAAAATTCAGCCCCAAATATCATACACACAGAATAATCACATGTTTATCATCACGTTTCTCAGCTAAAACAAAAATTTGCCGTATTACACCACCTTCCCACGTAAAAGATTAACCCCGAAATCTTACGCCAAAATGCCGCAGATTTGCGCATAATAAGAAAAAAAAAACAGTAGAAGGAAATAAAGAGAGAAAAAAAAAAAGCGCAACAGCATTCCGCCACCAAATTGCAAAAAAAAACAGACAAAAAAAATGCAATTGCGCAACAATATATTAATCACCACAACCAATTCTTTTCAATTTCGAGATATGTGTTTAAACCTTGACCGACCTGTTTTTTTCCTCAAAGACTACAAATCTGTTTCCAATTTTCTCTTCAATGACTTAGAAAGGACCTTCAAACTTCGGGCCTAATTTGTAATTTAGTTCATTTTTCTCACGTTAAGTTTTAAAAATAAAAACCTTGCCTTCGACATTGATCTTGGGATCAGATGTTTTACTATTACTCTTCTGTACCTATCTCTGGTTGTGGATTCGAGATTACGGCTGAGACAAAGCATGTCTCTTTCTCGCTTGTGGATACCAACGCCTCGATCATATCCTCCCCATGAAGAGTATAGTTAGCAAATCAATGTGCCCCTCGGGCTGGACAACCAACAAAGCTTCAAATTAGGACATTTTAATGGAATCACTAACCATAGTGTTAATACTATGTCTAACAACATTAACATATTTGTCCCAATTCTTATCATTACCACCTACAGTTTTCCTGAGAGCCTCGAGCACTTTCCTGTTTGCCCGTTCGCACAACCCATTAGCCTCGGGTCTGTATGGAATAATTGTTACTTTCTGTATCCCCATGACTTCAGCTAAACATTACAAGGTTTTGTTCACAAATTCCCTCCCATTGTCGGTTAATAGAACTTCGGGTGAGCCATATCTGCAAATGATACCATTGAAAAACACTATGGCTACTTCTTCAGCCGTTTTATGCTTTAAGTGGGAAAATTTCTACTATCCTTGTAAGTTCATCTAATTCACTACAAAGTACTTGTTCGCATACCTAGACTCACAAAAATTCCCCAGGATATCCATACGTATTCTCTGAAAAGGTCTACTCGGTATAGGATACGATCCTAATTTGCATGAAAGTTGTCCTTGCAGGCTTACATGCGTTGCATACCGTGCAATTCCTTACAAAATTTTCCACATCTTTCTCCATGTTTTTCCAAATGTATTTAGCACGAACCTCATCACACGCTTTTTCTATTCCCAAGTGTGGACTACCGAACCTGCAATGAACTATATCCAAAACCACTGGAATTAGGACCTTCGGAATTACGATCTGAGTCGTATCTCCTTTACTTTCACTGTTTCTCAACTTATATTAATTTTCCTAACCAATAGATTACCTTCCAACTCCAAATCCGAAAAAGGCAACTTATAACGTTTCCTAACTAATTCCCTCTTAGAAACGCTTTTGCATCTGCCAAAATCTCGTCTTCATCTTGCCTTTGCTATATGAGAGGTATATCCCATTGTATGGCCTCGCTAGTGACTTGTGCGACTTGGAAACCTTCCGTGTCATGAAAACTCCTGCTGAGAGCATCAGCAACCACGTTAAATTTGCTACATTAGAGAACCCTTTCACAAACCTCCTGAAGAAACCGGCGATACCCAGCCGGAATGACCTAATCTCTTTTTTTGATCTGGGGGCACGAAAATTCGCTATTGCTTTGACTTTATCGTCATTTACTCTAACCCCTTACTTAGATATGACGTGGCCTAGATATGTGATCTGCATTTTCAAGAACGAGCACTAGCTAGCTTAATTTTCAACCCGCTAATCTAAGCCTCCTAAGTACTTCTGTAAACACTTCCAGGTGTTGCGCGATCGTGTCCGTTGCGACCAGGATGTCATCCATATACACAAAAAACATTTTGCCCAATAACCCGTGCAAAACTGTGTTCACCAACCTGGTAAAGGTCATCGGACTGCCCGATAAACCGAAAGGCATTCACGTAAATTCATAGTGTCCCTTGGGCACTGAAGAAGCGGTATATTTCTTGCTACTCTCACTAAGAGGGACCTGTAAGAAAACCATGCTCCAAATCAATTGAGCTATAAATATTATGTCCCCCAATTTCAACAAAAAGATCTGGTATGCACGCGACTGGATAGCAGTCAGGGATCGTCTTTTCATTTAAACGTCTAAAATCGACGCATACATGGACAGAACCGTCTTTCTTAGGCACCGCTAACAAGGGAAAGTTGTAAGGAGACACGCTAGGTCTATTGATTCCTTCTTCTTCCCATCTATTAACCTCTTTCTCCACCTGTTCTCTGATTTTGAAAGGTATGCGATATGCAGGAATATAATAGGTTTTGTGCCAATCTCCAAATTTACCTTATGCTCTAACACATTAGTCAACCGTAATTTATCACCTGGTAAGGCTACTGTATCCCAAATTCTGCCAAGAGCCCGCTTATCGCTTCAACGTGTTCGCTATAATCCGCATTAGCTAAATGTTTTCTAAATATTTGTTTCCTTGATTGCATTTCTGCCTCGGAAAACTAAGGTTTCCCCTCTACGATAGCCACTGAACCACTATCACAACTCCAATCTTGGAAATCCAAATATATATTCTTCTGGTATCTCCTAACTGTATCATTACAGTTTAGCAACTCTAACCACGTAAACCCATCCTTGGATACACTGTTCAGCGATGCCGTGCTAACAACCCCTCTAGCTTCTCGCTATTTTCAATAACACACACATCTGTGGGTTTTCTCATTTCCTTCAATTTAACTTTTACCATAGTCTTCGAACCAGGTAGTAACATAATATCTTCGGATAAAACACCTCTATATTTGTGGTTAGTACCTCCCCTTCCACCGCCCCATACACATTACCACCCTCCAGTATCATCCCCAGCATTGTTAGTATCAGAAATAACATCAATATTAGTATCAACATCACCATCCAAAGTATCATCACCACCATTGTTATCACTGTGAACTCTGATAGAACCCCCGTAATAATTTCCCATATCAGCAATGTGGGTTTTTTAATATTACCTTTTCTCCAGAACATCGTATCACCGCCTTATATTCTTGACACATCTCCTCTTTCAATAACCTCCATGTCCTCCGCCATTCTATTCACATCCTCATAAGGCAGAAAAACACCAGGTATCCCGACTGTTATCCCATTAACACCCACCCACATGGATCGAAATATTGTCTTCTACAAGCAGGATACCCAACAAAAGTCTGTTGCCTAACGCAATTCCTTTCATTACCAAAAATGGTTCTGTTAGCACTCTGTCACCGAGAGTAAACTGTATTTGAGCACAACCCAGGGTAGTTTAATCTATGGGCTTGCACATCACATACCGTCTCAGTTGAGGGTTGCAAAGGGTAATTGGAAAACATGGATTGATACAAATTATAGTCCCATTAGATTTATTGACGCCCCCGAGTCTATAAAATATCGGGACATCCACAATCACCTGTACCCTTTTTGTTGATCGGGCTTCCAAAAATTTCGCCGAACCCTTTGCCCTCTGGTTTGACCTGTCTGGGAAATTCTCACATTATAAGTTACCAGAACCTTGAGGTGTAGGCCTCACATCTCTCCATATCTGAGATGGACAAGATTGACAGTAATGATCGGTACTCTTACACATTCCACAATATTTAACCCTACACAATTTCTTTGGATGCCCTGGTTTATTGCAGTTGAAACAGCGCAACTGCTGTTGCTTTTGATCAATTGATCTTTTGTTATATTCAACTTTTGCACACAGACGGGGAGGAGAAAATTCTGTGTTCTCTTTGCACCTCTATCCCTCGGGCCTGTCCCATTAAAAGCTGTGTACTACTACAGTGGGACATTTAGACATATGTTTCTCAATTTGGGCATAAAGTAATTCTTCGTCTGAAGTAGGTTCAATCTTTTCATCAAAGCTATTCACTATCGCATCCGATACATCGTGCAAAAGCAGGGGAAAAAATAGATCAGTTTATGAATGTTATCAAGAGAGAAATGACTTCCTGTAACCCATTTAGATGTTTTCAATTTTCCTACCCAATCCGCCACTGCGTCAAAAAGTTTTGAACTATGTTCTATGAGGCTATTAGTGCCCTTCCGTAGTTTATAAAGACCCCGAAGGTTCCTCACCATATTTCCGTGTTCCTTTGAGCATAAAGCTGTTTTTCAAAAATGCTTGCAAATCCGTCCAGGTACGACATTTTGTAAATTGGAAACTCTTGCAACGATGGGAGAGATCTCCCCTATTGAAATCTAGCAAAACTTTCACCTCTCTAAATACCTCTCTATCGTCTGATATATTCTTTCCAGCTAAATAATTATTCACCCCTTCAATAAAAATTTGTACAGGTTGTGACAGAACACCATCTACCATCCCTCTGAAAGGACTCATGCTGCACTCAAGTTCGTTACGCGATGTAGTAGCGTTGTGGTACTCTTAGTATCCGCCATCTTTTCTCTGTTTTCGAAAACTATTTTGTTCTATAGATTCCCCGATATCAATAACATCAAGGTATTTATATACACAAAACCCATCCAGAAAAATTATACAAATTTTCCCCCAATAATGGATAACAAAAGGCAAACGTGCCCCACACCCAGTATATCATCCCACAAAAACAACAACAACAAAAAATAGAGAGGGGATAGAAAAAGAAAAAATGAAAACGTTTACTGAGCAATCCAACCCAGCGACCATCTCACACACACCAACTCTCGCCTCTCTCTCTCTCTCTCTCTCTCTCTCTCTCTATCTCCTCTCTCTCTCAAGGGCGTGACACGCAACAAAAAACTCCGCTCGAGTAAATTCGCCACAAACAACAAAAGGAATATAAAAAAAATAATAAAAAAGTAAAAGCAAAAAAAAAGAGCCCCGAGTTGCCTGTGACATGATTATAACCCCTTTTCTTACTAAAAAATAATCTATGTCTAACTGGTCACCAGTCTCTTCATTAGCGTACCTACAGCTTATAAAATATACAAAAAGCCTCTTAAAACTGCTTGCCACCACTCTAACCGCCCTTTTTATTAAAAGTACACAAATTGGAAACCCTATCCTGTTATCAATGGTGCCCTCTGTCTGCAAACATGTCATTAAGCTATTAAGATCACGTAAGTATAAAATTATACTATTTATTACCCACAGCAGATGAATATAGAATAGAACAAAATGATTAACAAGTCATAGTGACAAAAACCCAAATATGCCCACAAAAGAAAACTAGTAAGTTATAACTCTACCCTCCTGACTAGGAATTCACTCCCAGACCCAGAATGTCAATAAGTTCATTATATTAGTCAAGTTAGAGAATCCCGTCTCGAGTACCATGGAATAGAACCCATCTGTAATAAAGATAACAATGGATAAAAGACACACTTCACACATCACTCCTTTCAAAGTAATTAAGTAAAAGAATGTATTTCATACTTCTCTCTCTTTTCAAAGGTAACGGTTTTCCAAGTCTTACAAAATATGTGTCATGCCTTTACGATGGGGGTTTTCTCTCCCGGCACCTGGTGTGTACCAACTGACCTCTTTCTTCTCCACCAAAAGGGAATGTGACTTTCGCAAGTGCCCTAGTCTATTAGACCTGTACCATATGTACAAACGAATGCACGTGCTTGACGACAAGACGAGCAGTCTCTCAATTAAAACGCTTACGTACCAAATTCCTTCACTCAAGAAAGCTGCCCCTACAGCTCAGCCTGTCTCCAAGCAAGACATGATACGTGATTCACTAACATTACACACTTGTAAGATATAATAAATATATATAATATTATATATATATATATATATATATCTATCTATCCTATCTATCTTATCTATTATCGTATTATATAGTATAGTATATATATACTATATAATAATATTTTAATATATATACAATATCTATATATATAATATATCTATTATGGTATAATCTTATAATATATATATCTCTAGGATTATATCTATATATATATATATATATATATCTATATATATATATATTATATAGATATATCTATATATATATAAACTTTATATATATAATAAGATTATGTATGATATATGATATATATTCTATATATATATATTATAGATTCTAAGATAATATAATTATATAATTATATGCATCTCTCTATCTATATCTAATATATTATATATATAAATCTATATAAATTATTATATTAATATATTATATATAATATCTTACAAGTGTTGTAATATAAATCTATATATTATATATATATATATATATATATATCTATATAAATATATATATTATATATAATCTTAACAAGTGTGTAATGTTAGTGAATCACGTATCATGTCTTGCTTGGAGACAGGCTGAGCTGTAGGGGCAGCTTTCTTGAGTGAAGGAATTTGGTACGTAAGCGTTTTAATTGAGAGACTGCTCGTCTTGTCGTCAAGCATGTGCATTCGTTTGTACATATGTTACAGGTCTAATAGACTAGGCACTTGCGGAAGTCCATTCCTTTTGGTGAGAAGAAAGAGGTCAGTTGGTACATATATATATATATATATATATATATATATATATATATATATATATATATAGATATATGTATATATATTATATATATATATATATATATATATATATATATATATATATATATCTATTATATATATAATATATATAGATATATTATATATATAAATATATACTATATATACTATATATATATATATAATACTATATCTATCATATATGATATAGATATCTATATATTATATATATAGATATATATATACTATAATATCTATCTGATAGCTATATCGGATGTTATATCTATCCTATATATATATCGATATATATATATATATAGATATATATATATATATATATATATATAGATATATATATATATATATATTATATATATACATCAGATATATATGATATATATATATATATATATATATCTATATATAATATATATATATATATATATATATATATTATATATATATATATATATATATCCCGCAAGGAAGTAGTAGGGAAAGGCATCCTCATCTTTCAACAGTTTATTTCCATGCCGACGTTTCGCGACGAATTCCCAGTCGCATTTTCAAGGCTAAAAATATATATAAATTTACGTACATTAATATTTTAATTTAATTTAATTTATATTAAAAATGTTATGGCAACAGCTCTCAATAAAGTAAAAAAGTTAAAAGTTAAAAGTTAAAATTCAACAGCACCTCCAAAGTCAGACATATTAAAAGTACAGGACTTCACTAAAATTTCAGAAAACACCTACCTATACAAAAGAAAGCAAAGGACTGAGTCGGTCTTTGAGTCTAAACAGCGATCCAATAGTTAAGGGATTTTTTGGGGATAATTTTCAAGTCCACCGCCGGAAACATCTTTTGAATAATGGATGTGCATGTTCTCCTGGAGGTATCATCATGCAAGAAAGGGAAACTTGCAAACCTCTTCAGTCTCGGTACAAAAGATGTTTCCGGCGGTGGACTTGAAAATTATCCCCAAAATCCCTTACTATTGGATCGCTGTTTAGAGTCAAAGACCGACTCAGTCCTCTGCTTTCGTCCAGCGTCGTATAAAATATACTTGCCCGAGATGTGATCACGGGACATACGTGGGATGCACGAGGAGGCTGTTGAAGGTTCGAATTGATTCCCACAGGGGCATAAGCCATAGAACAGGTAGTAAGTTATCTAATCCAGAACAATCCAATATACGTAATCACTCAAAACATGTAAAACATATATTGACGGCAAGGATTTTTCTATCTTGGGCCAACTGCGGAACAACAACAAACTGACAATTTTAGAATCTATAATTATCAAAAAGACTGTACCGTCGTTAAATACCCAAACGTCCTCTGTTAAATTGTTCATAGCCTAGTTTGGGCAGCTGGTCTGCCTCACTGTATTTTTACCTATATTGTGTTAGTCTTACTCTTTCTTTTGTATAGTAGGTGTTTCTGAAATTTTAGTGAAGTCCTGTACTTTTAATATGTCTGACTTGGAGGTGCTGTTGAATTTTAACTTTTAAACTTTTAACTTTTTACTTTATTGAGAGCTGTTGCCATAACATTTTTAATATAAATTAAATTAAATTAATTATTAATGTTCGTAAATTTATATATATTTTTAGCATTGAAAATGCGACTGGAAATTCGTCGCGAAACGTCGGCATGGAAATAAACTGTTGAAAGATGAGGATGCCTTTCCCTACTACTTCCTTCGGGATATATCTTCTTTGAGCTCCAGCTCCGGGCCCTTATGTATCATATATATATATATATATATATATCTATATATATATATATATATATATATATATATATATACATATGTGTGTGTGTGTATAACAAATTAATTAGCTAAATTAGAAAGAACCCTATTATATTATATGGAGAAACCTGGCTCTTGGGACGATAGAAAATAAAATAAAAATAAAATGAGACCCTTTAAATCACACCCGAAGTGACATGTTATTGATTACGACTATAGCGAATACGGAAGTACTTTCAAACACGTGACCAAAATGAGACTCCACTTGCCGGTGAAAGATGAGACATTTGATAAAGATGGAAGGTGGAAAATGAAGTAAAAATCTATATCGGAGATACTCTTTGGAGCCGAGTGACATTTCCCAATTTTTTTTTTTTGGTTGTATGGTCAATGGCGGTCGTGTTCAATGCCGTCCGTGTTTTATGTATAAATAATAATACATTGGTAATCATTTATTTATTGATTTTCCGTGAGTGGCGTCACAGAGCTGTTGAAGCTTTTATTAGTGAGGCTTTCACTGTGCGTTATAATGAGAGACTATTGTGGAGTCACACCGTTCTGAAGCTGTCACTGTACCCAGTGTGGGTAAGAAATAATATTCTTCGTGAAAAGTATATAAATGTGAGGAGTAAATTCAACTAATTTTACAATCAAATTCCTTTCTGAGCTACAAAGTAATTTGAACTTTATTTATTTGAGACTTTTATATATCTATATGGCAGGTTTTTTTAGGGGCTTCAGAAAACAAGTAAAAAATGCGCCGAAGTTTCTTCGGCGTAATCGAGTTTTCTGCGCAGAGTACAATGCAGTATGAGCCGCAACCCATGAAACTTTCATCCACGGCCCGGTGGTGGCCTGTTATAGCGCTTCCAGACGCTCAATCATGGCTAACTTTAACCTCCAATAAAAAAAAACATACTGAGGCTGGAGGGCTGCAATTCGGTATGTTTGATGATTGGAGGGTGGATAATCAACATACTAATTTCCAGCCCTCTAGCCTCAGTAGTTTTTAAGATCTGAGAGCGGACAGAAAACGTGCAAACGGACAGACAAAGCCATATCAATAGTTTTCTATCGTATGAAACTAAAACGACCTGTTTTTCACATCATTAAAAAGAAAGCTTGATAAAAGCACAGAAAAGAACTGTATCTCAGCTACAAGCTACAATCCGGCCAGGTATTAGCTTCTCTGGACTGTGGTCTGGTTACTACAAAAGTAGTTAATTTATAAGATATGAAAAAAGACTGCCCTTATAGTTATCAGCAAGTACTTTGGGTTATACTGGCTATACCAGTTCCCAAGACCATACATTTATGCAAAGAAGTTCTAGGGAATGTACTGAAATCATCATTAATGCAAAAGTCGAAGGAACATAAACAAAATCCATAAACAAGTGGAGTCTTCACCAGTAACCACGTCATTAACAAGACGTTACTGGATTTTCCTTTGTATTTATAGTCAGTGTTCCTTATCAAGATAGTCAGGAGCGAATGACATAAACCCTCCCCCCCCCTTTCCACACATACACGAACACACACACCCATACAAAGAGAGGCGTTGGTTCCAGTGCCAGTTACCTTCCAGTTTCAAAGTAAAATACGTGTTTGTGGGGCTGGAATTGTCCCACACAGATGGCCTTACAAACTATTATTCAACGACTACACCGCGCCCCCCCCACCCGGCTCTTTGTTGTCCAACCCCGCTAAACGGAATACAGTCGACGGCTAGTTGTTCAGTGTGAGGATGTCACAAGAGAGAGAGAGAGAGAGAGAGAGAGAGAGAGAGAATGTATACAAATCGGGACTTTCTATCAACGTCTCGTAACACAAATCATTCGTATTTGAATTTGTATCGTGCATCTGATATCATTCGCATGTTATTGCATTTGCAATATTATAAAGACAGGTGGACGCTCTCTCTCTTTCTCTCTTCCCCTAACCACACATTGGTACTTATTCGTACACAGTGAAGGCGAAGGAATAGAAATGTTTTCCAAAAGGAAAATGTCCTTCCGCTAAGGACAGAAATGAGTAAGGATCTAAGCGAAATAAAAAAGTAATTAAGGGTATTGAATGCCCTTTCAAGAACAGATGAAAAGGAATAATGATGAAAAGCGAAAAGGACAAATTTAGCTGTAGGTTCTATATTGGTCATGAAAATATCTACAGGATGATGACAGAAGACATCGACAGCAGATTTAAGACTGAACTTCCTACTTAGAAAAACTTCTGAAACTTCTGAAACTTCCGAAATTTCTGACACGTAGCTGTTTTTTAATCATTGTAAACGTTTAGACTCGTTACCAGCCTTGCTGAACGCCCTTCTCAAACGCTTTGGCGCCTTTGTAAAAGATATGAAACACGTTTTCTGTGCAGCGTATAATCAATCCCACCGACAATAGAATCTATCTCACGGTGGTCTAGGGTATAAGGTTGTATGCGCCGCGGCTCAAAAATAAACCTTAACCACGGACCATACGTGGCCTGTCCTTTATTCGTTGCCATACGCAAAATCCTGTCATATTTTAAACTTAAATAATATGAAAAAACTACTGAGACTAGAGGGCTGCAATTTGGTGTGTTTGATAATTGGAGGGTGGATGAGCAACGTACCAATTTGCAGCCCTTTAGCCTCAGTAGTTTTTATGATCTGAGGGCGGACAGAAAAAGTGCGGGCAGGAAAAGCTCTGAACGGAGAGGAGAAAGCCATCTCAATAGCTTTCTTTTACAGAAAACTAAAATCGTCGGTTAACGCAACTTAAAACCTCCGACTGCGGTCCAGAGAGGCTGTAGATAGATAGATAGAAGAAGAAGAGTCTGAAGAAAATAGAACCCAGAATTTCTCTAGATGAAGAAGGAAAAGGCCAGACCTGACAAGGCACTGAATTGAGGCGAAGAAAAAAGAAGGATGGACGAATTTTTAGCAGAACACCAGAGTAAGAAATATTGCTATTTTGTGAAAAGGAGGCTTTTCTTGCCCGGGCGAGAGAGAGAGAGAGAGAGAGAGAGAGAGAGAGAGAGAGATTAGAGAGAGAGAGAGAGAAAGTTAAACTGCTTTATTAAATTCATTTCTGTTATAAAAGTGAATACGTATTGTGCACTACTCAAGTCAATTTTATAAACACACACACACGCACACACACACACACACACACACACACACAGAGATCCGGGAAAATTTCACCTTCTTGAGAAGGGGCAAAAGCAGGAACCTGCTTGGCACAGACGACGCAGGAAAATTCGGACAAACATTGAAATTCAATCTCTCTCTCCTCTCTCTCTCTATCTCTCTCTCTCTCTCTCTCTTTCTCATCTACGCAGTCTATTTAGAAACAACGAGGTCTAAGACAAGGGCCAAGCCACACTTCGAATACTCCCTTCGGGGCATATGCTCTTACAAGTAAGACATTGGGTGGGGTGGGGTGGGGTCGGGGGGACTGGTTAAATTGGGCCAACACACCGCCCTATTACAGAGATAATTGATCCGTAGATTGGGATCCTCTATGCATGAGTTCGCTGCCTAGTTTAAACAGAATTCGAAGCCTGAGGAGATCCAAAGACCTTGGGTTTGATCGCTCTTTGTCGGCCCAGGGAGGCGGTGTTAGCGGACTAAGGGTGGCGGGGATAAAGATCTCATTGGTGGGTGTTCCTCAAGGGAGGTAGCTTGGACCGTAACTCATTCTTGGCGGTGGTTGGGTAGGGAGCCAGACGGAGCCAGACCTCGGTTGAGGTAACAGTTAGTGACCCATCCCTTCACCAAAGAAAAAAAAGGCTTTTCCGTGCAATTAGAGAGAGTAACTCTCAGGGAATCTTGGTGATAATTCTGAATGCCATTCTTACTAATTTTAAAGTAATCGGAGGTAAGATTAGTTGGCAGTCATTTTATTGTTGAGACGGGGCGAGGTCACTTCGGTTCTGCCCACCTTCGATTTTATTTTTCTATCGTTTTCTGTAAGATCCCAATTTTGCCTTTTCGATTTGTAGTTACTTCTGAAATCTAAGTATTTCTACAGTTTCCAGTTGGACAGCGTGTTTTTGCGCTCAGGCTGCCAATCTGTGGTTCGAAGTTCGATTCTTGGCTCTTCCAATGCGGAATTAGAGGAATTTATTTCTGGTGATAGAAATTCATTTCTCGATTTAATGTGGTTTGGATCCCACAATAAGCTGTAGGTCCCGTTGCTAGGTGAGCAATTGGTTCCTAGCCACGTAAAAATATCTAATCCTTCGGGCCAGCCCTAGGAGAGCCGATGATCAGATCAGTGGTCTCGTTAAACTAAGATATACTAAGTTTTTTCACCAGAGAGGGCCTTCTTGTCAAGGGTAACTTGGTCTTCTGTCGAATGTCTGAAGGGTCTTGAATACACAAGGTCGCACTGTATCTTCATCGACAAATATTTTCATCCTAACTGAAAAATCTGCAGAAATACTTAGAAAAAATTGGTTGATGTTACTGGAAAACGAAAAGAATATAAAAAATCGAAGGTGAGCAGTATCGAAGTGACCTCGCTCCGTCTCACACACACAACAAAAAAAAAAAGAAAAAACTCCCAACTAATCATACTTCCGATTACTTTTAAATGAGTAAGAATGGCATTCATACTTAACACCGAGATTCCCTGAGAGTTACTGTGAAGGAGAAAAGCACTCTCTCTAATTGCAACAGAAAGACTTTTCTTTTTTTTTGTTTTTCACCAACAATTCTAATATTTGATCCGTGGTAAGTTATTGCTAACCCTACTATCTCTGATTGCTCAAAGCTGCGGATACCTCCAATAAATATATATATATATATATATATATATATATATATATATATATATATATATATATATGCATATATATACATATATATATATAATATATATATATATATATATATATATATATATTATATATATATATCGATAAAGGTTTTTTTGCCATGAAGGAAAAAAATGAAAAAGCGAGATAGCCGATTACTTTCGGTCCTATTCGGACCCTTTACTGAGGCATACTGATTTTACAAGAGAACCACCATAGTCAAAAGAAGGCTTAATATACAAACTGACACTACCAGATTAGCCATAGGACGATTTTCACTCTACAGAGAGGAGAAGTCGCCATAGGCTAGCCACACCTGAAGAATACCCGCAGTAAACAAGTGATTCTTCCAGAAAAACAGTACATTTTGAAAACAACACTGGGGCATATACAATTTAATATCATGAATTTTTACACAAAGTTTCCCAACAAAAATTATTATTAATGAAAAGATGAAAGAAAATAAATAAATATATATATCGAGCAAGAGAAAAAGAGAGAATATCGAACCAGAGAGAGAGGAGAGAGTGAGAGAGAGAGAGGATGAGAGAGAGAGAGGACGAGAGAGAGAGAGAGAGAGAGAGAGAGAGAGAGAGAGAGAGAGAGAGAGAGGGAGAGAGAAATAATACTATATACATGTGGGACTAATTTATTAGTTGTTCATTTATTTGAGGTCTCTCTCTCTCTCTCTCTCTCTCTCTGGTTTGATATTCTCTCTCCCTCTTTCTCTTGCTCGATTTATAATATTATATATATATATATATATATATATATATATATATATATTATTTATATATATATATATATATTTATATTTTCTTTCGTCTTTTCATTAATAATAATTTTTGTTGGGTTGGGAGAATTTGTGTAAAAAATTCTTGATATTAAAATTGTATATGCTCCCGTGTTATTTCAAAATGTACTGTTTTTCTGGAAGAATCACTTGTTTACTGCGGGTCCTTCAAGGTGTGGCTAGCCTATGGCGACTCCTCCTCTCTGTAGAGTTGAAAATCGCCCTTATGGCTAATCTGGTAGTGTCAGTTTGTATATTAAGCCTTCTTTTGACTATGGCGTTCTTTGTAAAATCAGTATGCCACAGTAAAGGGTCCGAATAGGACCGAAAGTACTCGGCTATCTCGCTTTTTTATATTTTTTCCTTCGTGGCAAAAAAAAAAAAACCTTTTCTTTATTTATACATAGCATCACGTTTAACATACTTCGTGATCAAGTATTCATATATATATATATATATATATATATATATATATATATATATATATATATATATATGCAACTGTAATAACCACAATGCCCTCTTAACGACTTGTATTCTTTGCTCCTTTTTGGATACGCCCTGACACTACAAAGCCTGAAGACCCAGATTGAAGGATTTTTTTTTTTTTTTTTTAACTGTGATGTCCGGTACTGGGAAACAACATAAAAATTTCTAAAACAAAATTATTAGAACTTAGATCTTCAGGCGTTGTAGTGATACCGTATCCAAAAAAGAGCAAAGAATTCAAAAAGCTAAGAGGGCATTGTGGCCATTACAGTTGCTTATGTATTGTATAATAAAGTGACCAGTAGATTTCACACATACACACACACACACACACATATATATATATATATATATATATATATATATATTATTATATATATATATATATATATATATATATATATAGATATATATATATATATATATATATATATATCTATATATATAAAGAGAGAGAGAGAGAGCATGAGAGAGAGAGGAGAGAGAGTAAACTGCTTTATCAAATTGATTTTTTATAAAAGTGAATACGTATTGTGCACTAAAGTCAAGTTTATAAACATAGAGAGAGAGAGAGAGAGAGAGAGAGAGAGAGAGAGAGGAGAGAGAGAGAGATCCGGGAAAATTTCACTTTGTTTGAGAAGGGGCAAAAGTAGGAAACTGCTTGGCACAGACGACGCAGGAAAAATCGAACAAACATTGAAATTCTCTCTCTCTCTCTCTCATCAACGCAGTCTATTTAGAAACAACGAGGTCTAAGACAAGGGCCAAGCCACACGGTGAATACTCCCTTCGGGGCATGTGCTCTTACAAGTAAGAGATGGGGTGGGGTGGGGTCGGGGGGGGGGGGGGGGAGGTTACTGGTTAAATTGGGCCACACACAGCCCTATTACAGAGATAATTGACCCGGTAGATTGGGATCCTCTATGCATGAGTTCGCTGCCTAGTTAACAGAATTCGAGCCTGAGGAGATCCAAAGACCTTGGGTTTGATTGCTCTTTGTCTGCCCAGGGGAGGCGGTTTAGCGGACTAAGTGGCGGGAATAAAGATCTCATTGGCGGGTGTCCCCAAGGGAGGTAAGTGGGCCGTAACTCATCTTGGCGGTGGTTGGGTAGGGAGCCAGATGGAGCCAGACCTCTGTTGAGGTAACAGTTAGTGACCCATCCCTTCACCAAAGAAAAAAAAAGGTTTTTCTGTACATTTAGAGAGAGTAACTCTCAGGGAATCTCGGTGATAATTTGAATGCCATTCTTACTAATTTAAAAGTAATCGGAGGTAAGGTTAGTTAGCAGTTCATTTTTCTGCTGAGACGGTGCGAGGTCACTTCGGTTCTGTACACCTTCGATTTTATTTTTCTATCGTTTTCTGTAAGATCCCAATTTTGCCTTTTCGATTTGTAGTTATTTCTGAAATCTAAGTATTTCTACAGATTTTCCAGTTGGATGAGTTGTTTTTGCGCTCAGCTGCCAATCCGGTGGTTCGAAGTTCGATTGTTCTTGGCTCTTCCAACGCGCAACTAGAGGAATTTCTTTCTGGCGATAGAAATTCATTTCTCGATTTAATGTGGGTTTGGATCCCACAATAAGCTGTAGGTCCCGTTGCTAGGTGACCAATTGGTTTCCTAGCCACGTAAAATATCTATCCTTCGGGTCAGCCCTAGGAGAGCCGTTGATCAGCTCAGTGGTCTGGTTAAACAACTAAGGTATACTCAAGTTTTTTCACCATAGAGAGGGATCTTCTGTCAAGGGATACTTGGTCTCTGTCGTATGTCCGTAAGGGTCGCACTGTATCTTTAAATGAGTATGAATGGCATTCAGACTTAACACCGAGATTCCCTGAGAGTTACTGTGAGGGAGAACAGCACTCTCTCTAATTGCACAGAAAGACTTTTTTTTCACTAACAATTCTATATTTGATCGTGGAAAGTTATTGCAAACTCTACTATCTCTGATGCTCAGAGGTACGGATATCTCCAATATCTTTGACTCCAGGAAATTTATAGCTAACTCAAATACATCAGACTGGGTTAATTTACGGCCGTTTTCTACTATATTTGATAGCTGGAGTTAGTTACGAATTCCCCTTAATCCTTGATTTCATGAAAGTTAATGGCGACTCCAAAATCAGGGATTGTTGGAACTTTACAACTTTTTTATTTCTTTACGTTTTCTGTTGAAAAACCCTTAGGGATAGCTCTGTCAGCTCTGAATTACATAAAACCGCTGAATTTATTTGAATTGAAGGTTTGAAAGTGAATTTTTAACATAGTTCGAACGCATTAAAAGTAATCAGTTAGAACCTTTAGTGCAAAGCAAGATATTACCTTTACTAAAAATGATATTAAACGAACGTAAAAAGAAATTGCTGCATTTACAAGATATTTGAGTAAAAGTATTTGTAGCCAATAATCCGCTCTCCTTGGCTCGAATTATCCATTCGGAGATTATAATGGAATCCATTAAACAACAATGGGGGTCATTTCCATGTACGTGATGCGAAATGGGAGTTTATGCAAATGCCCGACACGTAGGAAACAAAAGCAGATTACATCATGCATATCAATACTGTTGGTGTAGGATTCCCAGTGTATAT
>NC_061094.1:53755784-53762381 GCF_015104395.2 Macrobrachium nipponense
AGAATCTATCTCACGGTGGTCTAGTGTATAAGGTTGTATGCGCCGCGGCTCATAAAATCTTAACCACGGACCATACGTGGCCTGTCCTTTATCGTTGCCAGACGCAACATCCTGTCATATTTTAAACTTGAATAAAATGAAAAAACTACTGAGACTAGAGGGCTGCAATTTGGTGTGTTTGATAATTGGAGGGTGGATGAGCAACGTACCAATTTGCAGCCCTTTAGCCTCAGTAGTTTTTATGATCTGAGGTCGGACAGAAAAGTGCGGACAGGAAAAGCTCTGACGGACAAAGCCATCTCAATAGCTTTCTTTTACAGAAAACTAAAATCGTCGGTTAACGCAACTTAAAACCTCCAACTGCGGTCCAGAGAGGCTTAGATAGATAGATAGATAGAAGAAGAAGAAGAGTCTGAATAAAATAGAACACAGAATTTCTCTGAGATGAAGAAGGAAAAGGCCAGACCTGACAAGGCACTGAATTGAGCCGAAGGAAAAAGAAGGATGGACGAATTTTTTAGCAGAACACCAGAGTAAGAAATATTGCTATTTTGTGAAAAGGAGGCTTTTCTTGCCCGAACGCTTGGGGGGAAGAGAGAGAGAGAGAGAGAGAGAGAGAGAGAGAGAGAGAGAGAGAGAGAGTAAACTGCTTTATCAAATTCATATCTGTTATAAAAGTGAATACGTATTGTGCACTACTCAAGTCAAGTTTATAAACATAGAGAGAGAGAGAGAGAGAGAGAGAGAGAGAGAGAGAGAGAGACCGGAAAATTTCACCTTGTTGAGAAGGGGCAAAAGCAGGAAACTGTTTGGCACAGACAATGCAGGAAAATTCGAACAAACATTGAAATTCTCTCTCTCTCTTTCTCTCTCATCAACGCAGTCTATTTAGAAACAACGAGGTCTAAGACAAGGGCCATGCCCCCCCCCACTTCGAATACTCCCTTCGGGCATGCTCTTACAAGTAAGAGATGGGGTGGGGTGGGGTCGGGGGACTGGTTAAATTGGGCCAACACACCGCCCTATTACAGAGATAATTGACCCGGTAGATTGGGATCCTCTATGCATGAGTTCGCTGCCTAGTTAACAGAATTCGAGCCTGAGGAGATCCAAAGACCTTGGGTTTGATCGCTCCTTGTCGGCCCAGGGGAGGCGGTTTAGCGGACTAAGTGGCGGGGGATAAAGATCTCATTGGTGGGTGTTCCCCAAGGGAGGTAGGTTGGGCCGTAACTCATTCTTGGCGGTGGTTGGGTAGGGAGCCAGACGGAGCCAGACCTCGGTTGAGGTAGCAGTTAGTGACCCATCACTTCACCAAAGAAAAAAAAGGCTTTTCCGTGCAATTAGAGAGAGTAACTCTCAGGGAATCTCGGTGATAATTCTGAATGCAGTCATTTTTCTGCTGAGACAGTGCGAGGTCACTTCGGTACTGCCCCACCTCGATTTTATTTTCTATCGTTTTCGTAACATCCTAATTTTGCTTTTTCGATTTGTAGTTACTTCTGAAATCTAAGTATTTCTACAGAGTTTCAAGTTGGACGAGTGGTTTTTGCGCTCAGCTGCCAATCCGGTGGTCCGAAGTTCGATTCTTGGCTCTTCCAACCTGCAGCTAGAGGAATTTATTTCTGGCGATAGAAATTCATTTCTCGATCTAATGTAGTTCGGATCCCTCAATAAGCCAGTAGGTCCCGTTGCTAGGTGACCAATTGGTTCCCTAGCCACGTAAAAATATCTAATCCTTCGAGCCAGCCCTAGGAGAGCTGTTAATCAGCTCAGTGGTCTGGTAAAACTAAGATATACTTAACTTTTTCACCAGAGAGGGCCTTCTTGTCAAGGGATACTTGATCTTATGTCGCATGTCCGTAAGGGTCTTGAATACACAAGGTCGCACTGTATCTTCATCGACAAATAATTTCATCTTGACTGGAAAATCTGCAGAAATACTTACGTAGATTTCAGAGAGAACACAAATCGAAAAGACAAAATTGGGATGTTACAGAAAACGATAGGAAAATAAAATCGAAGGGGGGGCAGTACTACTGAAGTGACCTCGCTCCGTCTTTAAAAAAAAAAAAAAAAAAAAAGAAAAAAAAAAAAAAACTCCTTACCAACCTTACCTCCGATTACTTTTAAATGAGTAAGAATGGCATTCAGACTTAGCACCGAGATTCCCTGAGAGTTACTTTGAAGGAGAACAGCACTCTCTCTAATTGCGCAGAAAGATTTTTTCCTTTTTTTTTCACCAACAATTCTATATTTGATCCGTGGAAAGTTATTATAAACTCTACTATCTCTGATTGTTCAGAGCTACGGATACCTCCAATATCTTTGACTCCAGGAAATTTATAGCTAACTCAAATACATCAAGCTGGTTGAATTTACGGCCGTTTTCTACTATATTTGATAGCTGGAGTTAGTTACGAATTCCCTTAATCCTTGATTTCATGAAAGTTAATGGCGACTCCAATATCAGGATTGTTGGAACTTTAAAATTTTTTTTTATTTCTTTACGTTTCTGTTGAAAACCCTTAGGGATAACTCTGTCAGCTCTGAATTACATAAAACCGCTGAATTTATTTGAATTGAAGGTTTGTAAGGTAATTTTTAAACATAGTTTCGAACGCCATTAAAAGTAATCAGTTAGAAAATTTAGTGCAAAGCAAGATATTCCTTTATAAAAATAGATATTAAACCGCAACGTAAAAAGAAAATTGCTGCATTTACAAGATATTTTGAGTAAAAGTATTTGTAGCCAATAATCCGCTGGCTCGAATTATCCATTCGGAGATTATTATGGATCCATTAAACAACAATGGGGGTCATTTTCCCTGGCGTGATGGGAAATGGAGTTTATGCAAATGACCGACACGTTGAAAACAAAGCAGATACATTATGCATATCAATACTTGTTGGGTAGGATTCAGTGTATATTTTTTTGCTGGCGTTCCTGAGAGAGCTGTGTTTGTTCAGTGTGTTGTAAATGCTGAATTTCATCATGGGATAATTTGTTTCATTCTCTTTCAAGATTGTGTAACGGTCCTTTTTCTTCCGTTACTAAAAATTAAATAACTTTCTTACCAAACTCTGTTCACAACAAGAAACTAAGTCCACAATCAGTGGAATAGCTCTCAAATATTATCAAAGTGCAAAAATTAATTCATGGGGGAAAACGAAACACCACAAAAATACTTATTTTTAATACAAAAATATCTAGACAGAAGTTACTCCTGAACCTCGGAATACATATATTATTGAAAACCAATCACCCTGAATTATTTATGAAACAACACACTTACCCAATTAAGATAGGAAAAAGCAAAGATACATCACAAAGAGAAGGGGGGGGTTCAGACAGGAGAAGGCATACGGAAAGCAAGAATAACCTATCAAATACAAACTAAACCCTAGCGGTGGTTTCCCTCCTCTTAAATACTGGAGCTGTGGCCGTGATCTCCTTAATTATATATAGGTATTTCTGTCCTCCGTAACACTGGAGTTATAGCCGTGATCTTTACAATTACTTATATGCCTCTGCGTCCAGAGACAAAAGTGAAGTGACAAAGTGATATTCCACAGGATTCACACATCAGCGATCCTACGTCCTCGAGGATGATCCTCCAAAAAACCCGGGACGTCCAAATCAAACCAGAGCCAAGGGCATCACAAAGATCGCCTGAACATTCCAAAAATATTAATCACTTATACCTTGGCTAAGTGAGAGCCCCTCGACTGATTTACTGAGCCGAAGGTGAGGCAGGATGAAGCGTAAATCCCTTCAAGAATAATCATAAATCCAAGTAGGCGATACGTAGCAAATCCAAGTCACCAGGTAATAAGGCTCAGAGATCAACTGACTCCTTCCGTCCAAACAATCTCCGACACATCCACGGTGACAGCACCCCTCGCTCACAAAAAATATGGAAAGACAGAATGGTCATTAGTTGGCAATTACCAAAACAAGACAAACCACCGGGGAGGAGGAAAACAAAACTAAATGGATAACAATAATATTCATTTATACATAACAAAAACCAGAATAAATAAAATAAAATAGCTAAGAATTAAATAACAATAATCACAACAAAGGTGACAATTGGCCGGAATTCTAGACTGGAGCGTTTTAAGAAATTCTCTCTCTCTCTCTCTCTCTCTCTCTCAGGAGTATATTCTATACATACATTACATACACACACACACACAACACACACACACACACACACACACACACACATATATTATATATATATATATAATATATATATATATATATATATATACAAAGAAAAGTAATGAACATACGCAAAAGGCGCGGGGGGGATTCAGATATCTTAGATAAATCTTCCTTCAAACCGTTGCTTAAGACAATTAAAGAGAAATTATCAACTGGGGTGACCTAGTTAAACGGCTAACCTGTGGATCGATCTCTTGGTTATAAATACCGCCTTTTCAGTAACTTTTCTCATTCATTACCTACCTGTCAGAGAGATACAAACAGTCATCTGAATTTAGTGCTTACATTTTATATTTTAGCGTTTTTAAGGGTTCCATTTATCTTATATATATATATATATATATATATATATATATATATATATATATATATATATATATATATATTATATATACTATATGTATACTACATAGATACATACATATATACATAAGATATATATATATATATATATATATATATATATATATATATATATATATAAATATGATATATATAATATATATATATATATATATATATATATATATATATATATATATATATATATATATATATATATATATATGTGTATATATATATATTATATATATATATATATATATATATATATATATATATATATATATATATATATATATATATATATATATACTATATTTTAAGAGAGACAGAGAGAGAGAGAGAGAGAGACCTTACTGACCTTACAGACCTTACAGTTCGTTCGGGGGGTTGCCCCAGGTCCCTCAGTGTGAGGCACCTCTAATGTCTACCAGAGAGTTGCTAGTACATCTTCCGGTATATTTTGCATCTTCCAATCTTGGATGGTCTGGGATGCAGTTTAGATATTTGTCGAGCTTATTCTTAAACACATCTACGCTCACTCCTGATATATTCCTCAGATGAGCTGGCAACGCATTGAATAGACGCTGCATTATCGATGCTGGTGCGTAGTGGATTAATGTCCTGTGTGCTTTCCTTTTTTTTCCTGGTATAGTTTTTGGGGACTATTAATCTACCTCTGCTTGCTCTTTTTCTGATATTTTTAGTTCCATGATATTTTCTGCTATTCATTCTATCTGTTTCCATGCCTGAATTATCATGTAGCGTTCCCTTCTCCTTTCTAGACTATATAATTTTAAGGATTGTAGTCTTTCCCAGTAGTCAAGGTCTTTAACTTCTTCTATTCTAGCTGTAAAGGACCTTTGTACACTCTCTATTTGTGCAATATCCTTTTGATAGTGTGGGTACCATATCATATTGCAATATTCAAGTGGACTACGAACATATGTTTTATAAAGCATAATCATGTGTTCAGCTTTTCTTGTTTTGAAGTGCCATAACAAACATTCCCATTTTTGCTTTACATTTTGCCAACAGAATTGCTATTTGATCACTGCATAACATATTCCTATTCATCATCACACCAAGGTCTTTAACTGCTTCCTTATTTGTGATTGTCTCATTATTAGGTCCCCTATATGCATATAGCTTTCTTTCTCTGTCTCCATAATTTATTGATTCAAATTTATCAGAGTTCAAATACCATCCTATTTACCCTCTGCCCAATCATATACTTTGTTAAGGTCTTTTTGTAGAGCGTTCCTATCTTCATCACAAGTAATTTCTCTACTTATTCTTGTGTCATCTGCGAAACTACTCACTACCGAATCCTTAACATTACTGTCTATGTCTTCAATCATAATAACCAAACAGTATTGCAGCTAACACAGTACCTTGCGGCACACCGGATATTACCTTGGCTTCATCCGATTTCTCGTCGTTTGCAATAACTATCTGTTTTCTGTTGTGTAAAAATTCTTTTAACCATCTTCCTACTTTATCCACGATATTGTGTTTCTAATTTTCTTCGCTAATATATTATGGTCTACTTTGTCAAAAGCTTTTGCAAAGTCTAAATAAACCACATCTGTTTTCATTTCCGCTTTTCATATTTTTGAATATGTTCTCACGGTGGACTAACAGTTGGGTTTGTGTACTTTTTCCGGGTACGAAACCATGTTGTCCTTTATTAAACAAATTATTTTTTATTAAATGTTTCATAATATTTTTCTTCATTACCCTTTCATACACTTTCATAATATGTGATGTTAGACTCACAGGCCTATAATTACTTGCCTCTAGTCTTGATCCACTTTTGAAAGTAGGGGTAATATATGCTAATTTTGTGTGCTCATCATAAATCTTGCCTGTATCTACACTTTGTCTTAATAATATTGCAAGTGGCTTTGGATAGAATGAACTACTTCCTTTAACAAAATAGCAGGCCCACTCCATCAGGCCCTGCAGCAGCTCCATTTTTAATTTCATTAATAGCCTGCACAATATCACCTTCATTAATATCTATG
>NC_061094.1:53762881-53765381 GCF_015104395.2 Macrobrachium nipponense
AGGTATTGTATGTTTGAAAGTGGTGAATTTATCACTCAAAGAAAGACAGGAATGTGAACAAAGACGTGACAATTTAAATGGTCTAAACCCGAGGTATTTTGTGTTTGCAAATGGTGGTTTTATCACTCAAAGGAAGATACGAATAGGGAACACAGCCTATTCATTACATGTTACCAAAGTGAATTCATCACTAAAGGAAAGTCAGAGATATGGAACGCAGCCTTAGGCATTTAAATAATCGAAACCCAGATGCTATTTATCACGACAAATAACCTAAGGCAAACACTGATATGTCATTTCAGGGTAAAGTTTCATTAGGCTGTGAATGTTCGCAAAACGATCCTGTTGAGCCTAATGAAAGGTGATATTTGGAATACCCTCGATATGATTGGACTTTCATTAACATTCATCTCTCTACCCCTTTTTACCAATGTCGAGTTTTTATTCTCTTTGTATTAATCTAGGTTTTTCATTATTTTTAAATTCGTTTCATGAGTCGGAACAGGTGAACTTTGATCATGGAATCAATTCAAGTTTTTTTTTCTGTCTCCTTGTCTACCGAATGTACCGTTTACGTTGAGGATTATGTTAAGTAAATTTGTATGAATATAATACCAAAAGATGCCTAGCAATGTAATCTGTAAAGCATACTGCCAATTACCATGTAGGTCCTTTAGATACAGACTTTATATGGCTAATAATTTTAACGCGTATATTACAATGTTTAATTATACTGTACTTCAAATGCAGAATATGGACTTTTATCATTGATGCTGTTTATTTCAACAAAAGAATTAAACGACCAGTAATGGCAAGAAAGAGCAGTGTCACCTGTGATAAACAAGGATAATATCAAGAAATGAGGAGCTTCTACGACTGGCTTGATAAATCAGAAAGAATAGAGATTTTAGTAAATTCATTACAGGGAAAAAATATGTATTTTACGTAATCAGATGGACCCAGTCAGATGACCTTAAACCTTCCAGAATATATTGAGAGGTGATTAGTCAAACCGTGGCCTCCAATTTTTTTTTAGATTTTATCCCAGACGGATAGAAACATTAATATCGAAGGCGAGGCAAAGTTGAATGACTTCATGGTTAGAAGAATATAATGAACTTTGTAATTAAACCCATGTGTAAGGGGGGTTTGGTTTGCTTTTAATAAAGCAAACACCGTGGACGAAACTTCACGACGATTCTGGAGTAATGAGAAAACTGCGACTAGTTTCTGTGGCAAACACAAACTCCTAAACAAGCGAACGAAGTTCGACTTTGCTTTTAAGAAAGTTCAAGTTCTGATTTGATTCTCTTGTGCAAATGGAAGCTTAATGTTGAACTTCACAAATGAAACTGACACTAATCATTCTACAAGCAAAAAGTCACGGAACTGACTTTTTCTTTGTGAGAGAATCTGCCTGTAAAATTGCATACAAGCAAAGCGCTCTTAAGCAACGAAAGGCAAATATCATGGCTTTTATATCTACGCATTTGTTAGGGATAATTGGTCACGTGATCCCGCTGAATTCAAAAGTCGGGGTTATAATGAACGAATATGATATGGCCCAGGAACCATCGTTAGAATGATAAATGTGAAATTGCAATTTTTAACGCTATTGAATTATATTTTTTTATGGTTTGGACAATAATTTCGTGAAATGGCCTCGAATTATCTTTAGCATTGCTTAGTTTTGCCTTTTGCAAAAGATAACTGAAATAATTCTTTACTTATGCTGTAGTTTGTATATTTCAAATCTATCATTCTTGACTCCCTTGCATTGTGTTTTTCTTAATATTTTCAAACTGATTCATATTTTTATTATCCTACTAAAAATTGTATATGGTGAATTAAAGGATGTTAAATTGACATTATAGGGAAATGCAAGGCTTAAGATTATTAAGTACATATTTTCCGAAATACTTAAAAATATATTTGCAACCAACATGACAATATAGAAAATATTTTCTTCGCTTAACAATTATAATACATATATATATATATATATAGATATATATATATATATATATATATATATATATATATCTATATATATATATATATATATATATATATATATATATATATATATATATAATATATATATATATATATATATATATATATATGTATATATATATATATATATATATATATATATATATATATATATATATATATATATATATATATCTATATATATATATATATATATATTATATATGTATATATATATATATATATATATATATATATATATATATATATACATATATATAACTTCAGGAAAGCCGAAGACACATGATGAGATAAAGGATTTATTCGAAACGTTTCGCACAAGGAACTTTATGCATCGTCAGTCTGTTAAAACAAAAGTACATTTTAGATTAATAAAAGTAAAATACAAATAAAAATTATAATCTAAAATTTGAAATTTAAAAATTGTAATTTAAAAATTAGCATAATTCAAAGTTAAAAGTGAAATAAGAGCATTAAAACACAA
>NC_061094.1:53770381-53772881 GCF_015104395.2 Macrobrachium nipponense
GTCTCCCAATTAACTCCCTCAATATGACTACTAAATCATAAGTCATTATCACAACTCTCAAAGAAAAAAAAAACATCAAGTTCTAGTTCTCCGACTCAATTCACCAAACTCACACATCAGCACACACAAACTCAGAAATCACAGCAACTCCACGGAATTCTGCACTCACATTTCAAACTCGAATGTGCTTACAAGAAAAAAAAAAAGAAAAGATAAAATCGCAATGAGCTCAAGGAAAAAAAAAAGAATCTCGTAACACCCGACCCAAAAATGTTCTCTTAAACTCTAATATTTGAACAACCCACAAAATCAGTAAAAATCTCCAACTTTTAACAGCAAAAACCCCTTTACTGCTCAATAATTAATCACAATGAGACTTAATGTCAAACTCCCTTTACTTAAGTAACAACCCCCGAAAAATTACATCTCCCGGTAAAATCAAATCTCCCGTCCAAAAAAGAAACGTTACTTAAAACTCAATTCCCCAAATTATATCTCTCATAGGAAAAGGAAGAAAAAAACTAATAATAAAACAAAGGATAATCACAAGAAGATTTCCCCAATCACAAAAATACATAATACATGTATAATATGCATAACTCCCGCGTTTTTCCCAAGAAATGCTCCATGTAAAGCCACGGAATTTGCCAGAAAGCAAACTCTCACACATGCGCTTTCGTGAAATGCTATTGTCAACATTTCCAGATATTGCAAAAATTCTGATCTATCATCACCAGAAGAAAAGTCAGCACACGGCTCATCACATCGCTTGTCAGCAGAAAAATCTCCTGCGGACTCATGCTCTAACAGTAGCATAAAAATTGTCTAGTCAGACACATAAGTTTGGAAACTCATGATTCTTTAGAAAAAAAAGTCTAACTGACCACATTTCACAGAATTAACTCCAGGATATGACTAATGTGCTCAAAGATTTGTCTCGAAGATTATTTTCTCTCAACATGAACTTTACCCAAATTATATTTCTCCAAGAATAACACACTTGTGAACATAAAAAATGCACACATCTCCAAATGACTCATAATGCAGTAATGCCATTCGCCTCTAAATAGTCACGAAACCAAAAAAGAGAACCACAGAAATCTTCTCTTGTCTCAAAAAAACTCCATAACCACAAAAAAAAAAAGGTCACCCGCCCCAAGATTAATTCCAACTCCATTATGAGACACCATATTAATAATAACACCACTCCGGTTATAAAAAATATTTCCTCCATTTGGTTAAAAACCACCCCATTATATTATTCTCTTATTTCTCCAATAGCCACATGTCAATAAAAAAAACACCACTCCAGGAATAGAGAATAATCACCTCTATTTCGGCAAATACAAAATATTTACCTCTATTTCCCCAATAACTCCATGTGGAACAAAACAAGGCTCCAAAAATATATCTCCAAAAAATGTGCTCTCAAGGCAACTAACTCACTCACTCACAAATATTGCCCCATAATCTCCAAATATGTGTCTCCATTTGCAACAAAGATGGCTGCAAAATAATTGAACTAAACATAGCTCTCATCACATTATTGGCAAATATTAACAATGGCCAAAAATATATCTCCCATATATTATATCTCAAATCATAACTCCAAACTAATATATACCTCCAATTATCTCTCCAAATATATCTCAATTATATCTCAATTCTAACTCCAATTCTCCAAAGAATAACTCAATGTTATAGTCAAAAACTATAAAAACTCTCTCCGTTTAGCCTAAAACTCGGCAAATAAAAAATCTGTCTAGAAAATTCTAGAAAAAAAAACACAATGTGCCACAACTCCTTATAACAGAACTCCAAGTTCACAGTGTCTTTGCCAAGACTTCTCCATATGTACTACGACATAGGCCACTAGAAAACTTAGCCAAGTTTCCTATCTCTCACAAAGTTGTCACAAATACAACAAGGGTATTGTGCAAGAAAACTTACAATTCTGGAACATAAATATCCGAGAAAAAATGTAGTGCCATTATGTATGCATTCAAAACGTGCAAAAAATTCTCCCATATATTTCTCTATAGCATCAAAATAGCTAAAACACAAACACGTTCCCGAACAATGACTCTAAGTCCATGAACTGGGATAATATTCACACTAACTGGAGAGAAAAAACAAATTCAAATTCACCCTTAGTAAAAAAAAAACTTGTGTCAGCGATGGCTAATTTCAAAAAAGGAGAAAAGAAATATCAACGGGACTGTTAACTCTCTCCCGTAACTCACTAGATGTCAAGCAATTATCTGCTGAACACATAAAAAAAGGAAAAAAAAAAAAAAAAATATGTGTTGTTAGTTTCCTCCCAAATTCAAAAAAGAATTTACCTCCCTTGATAGCATTACGGCACCCACGTATTAGTATAAAAAAAATCAGTATCAGAAATATCGTTATCACAAAATCACCAAAAAAAATTGCTATCATCAAAATCATCAGTATCAGTACAAAAAATATCACCAATGTTAATGCTTGTCCATTCTCCAAG
>NC_061094.1:53782881-53788759 GCF_015104395.2 Macrobrachium nipponense
AAAACCGAAGTATTTTATGTTTGTAAATGGTGAATTTATCACTCAAATAAAGACAGGGAAAGTGAACAAAGTCCTGATCATTTAAATGGTCTAAACAAACCCCGAGGTATTTTGTGTTTGCAAATGGTGGTTTTTATCCTTCAAAGGAAGATACGAATAGGGAACACAGCCTTATTCATTACATGTTTCAAGTCGAGGTATTTTATGTTTACTAAAGGTGAATTCATCCAAAAGGAAAGTCCAGAGAGATGGAACGCAGCCTTAGTCATTTAAATAATCGAAACCCAGGTGCTATTTTATCACGACGAATAACCTAAGGCAAACACTGATATGTCATTTCAGGGTAAAGTTTCATTAGGCTGTGAATGTTCGCAAAACGATCCTGTTGAGCCTAATGAAAGGTGATATTTGGAATACCCTCGATGTGATTGGACTTTCATTAACATTCATCTCTCTACCCCTTTTTACCAATGTCGATTTTTGATTCTGTATATATTAATCTAAGTTTTTCATTATTTTAAATTCGCTTCATCATTCGGAACAGGTGAACTTTGATCATGGAATCAATTAATTTTTTTTTTTCTTTTTTTTTTGCTGTCTCCTTCTCTACCCGAATTTACCCTTTTACATTGAGGATTATGTTTATGTAAATTTGTATGAATATAATTCCAAAGATGCCTAGGGATGTAATTTGTAAAGCATACTGCCAATTACCATGTAGGTCCTTTAGATACAGACTTTATATGGCTAATAATTTTAACTCGTATATTACAATGTTTAATTATACTGTACTTCAAATGCAGAATATGGACTTTCATCATTGATGCTGCTTATTTAAACAAAAGGATTAAACGACCAGTAATGACAAGAAAGAGCAAAGTCACCTGTGATAAACAAGGATAATATCAAGAAATGAGGAGCTTCTACGACTGGCTTGATAAATCAGAAAGAATAGAGATTTAGTAAATTCATTACCGGGAAAAACATGTATTTTATTTAATTAAATGGACCCAATCAGATGACCTTAAACATTCCAGAATATATTGAGAGGGTTGATTAGTCAAAACCAATGGGCCTCCAATTTCTTTTTATTTTATCCTAGACGGATAGAAACATCAATATCGAAGGCGAGGCAAAGTTGAATGACTTCATGGTTAGAAGAATATAATGTACTTGTAATTAAACCCTTTGTAAGTGGTTTTATATAAAGCAAACACAGTAGACGAAACTTCACGACGATTCTAGAGTAATGAGAAAACTGCGACTAGTTTCTGTGGCAAACACAAACTCCCAAACACGCGAACGAAAGTTTTCGACTTTGCTTTTTAAGGAAAGTTTCAAGTTCCTTGTATTTGATTTCTCATTTTGTGCAAATGGAAGCTTAATGTTGAACTTCACAAATGAAACTGACACTGTAATCATTCATACAAGCAAAAAGTCACGGAACTGACTTTTTCCTTATGAGAGAATCTGCCTGTAAAATTGCATACAAGCAAAGCGCTCTTAAGCAGCGAAAGGCAAATATCATGGCTTTTATATCTACGCATTTGTTAGGGATAATTGGTCACGTGATCCCGCTGAATTCAAAATTTGGGGTTATAATGAACGAATATGATATGGCCCAGGAACCATCGTTAGAATGATAAATGTGAAATTGCAATTTTTAACGCTGTTGAATTATATTTTTTTTTATGGTTTGGACAATAATTTCGTGAAATGACCTCGAATTACCTTTTACATTGCTTAGTTTTGCCTTTTGCAAAAGATAACTAAAATAATTCTTTACTTATGCTGTAGTTTGTATAATTTCCTACATATTTCAAATCCATCATAATTGACTCCCTTGCATTGTGTTTTTCTTAATATTTTCAAACTGATTCATATTGTTATTATCCTACTAAAAATTGTGTATGGTGAATTAAATGATATTAAATTGACATTATAGGGAAATGCAAGACTCAAGATTATTAAGTACATATTTTCCGAAATACTGAAAGATATATTTGCACCAACATAACAATCTCGCAAATATTTTCTTCGTTTAAAAATTATATATATATATATATATATATATATATATTATATATATAATATAATATATATATATATATATATTTATATATAGAATATTTGCACATACATACATATATAAGCGAATACCATAGGAAAAATCCAAGCGCTTTCGTCTTTACTAAGACATTGTCAATGAACGAAATCGAGGATTTACTCAAGTGTACTTCAGTGACTTTGTGAGAACCTATAAATCAGGCGTTTTATACACAAAAACGAAAAAGCAACATTTCGTATATCTTAATTTTTTCTGGAACAATTTCTCAGCTATAAAAAATAAGTAACAATGTTTGATTTTAATAAGGTCATGGACATTTATCGGATACAATATGCCCTCATCAAGATAATATGTATTGGGTTGAAGTTTATAGTATTATTATGTACTTAAAGGAAACCCCAAATATAGTGATAAAAATCGCCTCTTATTTCCAAACCCTGAATAAACACGTAACCCCATAGTTAACGTGCACTACAGATTTTCGTAAATGCATTTTTAACACATTCAAACGCCTCTATAAGTCGTCAGTAGAAACTCTGCTACTCAGGACATCTCCTTATTAGAAATCATAAAAAACAACTTTTAAAAAAAAAAAATTATTGTCCAATATCAAAGATATCTATTTCAGTAAAAGTATTTGTAGCCAATAATCCGCTGGCTCGAATTATCCATTCGGAGATTATTATGGATGCATTAAACAATAATGGGGGTCATTTCCATGTACGTGATGGGAAATGGAGTTTATGCAAATGACCAAAACGTCGGAAACAAAGCAGATTACATCATACATATCAATACTGTTGGTGTAGGATTCCAGTGTATATTTGGTGGCGTTCCTGAGAGAGCTGTGTTTGTTCAGTGTTGTGTAAATGCTGGATTTCATCGTTGGATAAGTGTAATTCACTTTCAAGATTGCCAGAATCAGTGTCTCTCTCTCTCTCTCTCTCTCTCTCTCTCTTTCTCTCTCTCTCTCTCTCTCTCTCGTAGTAGTAGTAGTAGTCATCTTGCTTGGTGAGACGTTCCTGCGCGAAGTCAGATTAATCAACAGATATCACAAGTTTAACATACGTCTAGAATTTGAGAAATATCTAGAAGTGTTCGTGAACTATCGGTGATAAGATTAGTGTGAAAATAGTAGGGTATAAAGCCATCTTCTAAGTTTAGTTTATCAAGTGAAATACTGTAAATCAGAACAAGATGGCAGTAAGTTCCAACTGCGGAAAAAAAATGGCGAGATTTAGCTTGCTTGGCAGATTTGCAATACGATGAGGTAGCAGGAAGGGAACTGGCATTTCTGATCTATGAAATCAGCAACAGTCCTAACCAAGAAGATACATAAGCATTCATAGATATATTAGAAGGATACAATCCTTCAAACTGGAACAAATCAACTGAAAACATCTTGAAAATAATTGAAGAAGTTCCAAATAAAATCCAAGTGGTCAAGAGACTCATAAAGAAAATATACATAAACCAACATATTCCGACAAAGAAAATGAATAAAGTGAACCTTGTGAATATCCTAATTGATGCATTAGGAAAAAGAATGCCAAAAGCATGTAAACTGTGTAAGGTGTGGTATAGCATAGTTAATCCACAAAACCTAATCAGAAAATGTGCTGCATGCAACACCTTCCGACATCCACAGTGTGCTGAGGTAATGCAAGATATGAGAAAAGACACAAGAATTTTTTGCTCAACATGTCTACCATGGATAGACAATGTTATTAAATCAAGATTGAATGTACAAATAGTTGAGGATAAAGAAGAAGAAGAAGAGGAGGAAGAAGAAGAAGAAGAAGAAGAAAAGAGGAAAACGTAAGAGAAGTAAACCAAAACTGAAATGACAGAAAAAGAAAGGAAAACAAAGAACAAAGATAAAAGTATGGATGCAGAGATACTCATTGATACTACATATGAGGCTATAAAGCAGCATACCTACGAACGAAATAAATTACGATATGACAACACAAAAGAAAATGCCGAAGAGGCTCTACCCAGATTACACAAATGACGGGAAAGAGGAAAAAAATATACAAAAAAGACAAAGTCTGCAACCTTTTGGAAAGAGGGAATTGCAGATTTGGAGAAAAATGTTACTACAAACATCCTAAGGTATGTCACAACTATGAAATATATGGTAAATGTGCATACCTAGATGGCTATGAGGATGATTGCAGAGATCTACATCCAAAAATATGCAAAAACCTAAAGAAGGAAAAGGATGTAAGTTCGACAAAAAATGTAATATATGCACCCTGTAGCCATGAAACATAATCAAATAAATAACCAATCAAGTAATAAAATCCAAAATAAGAAAGAAACAAATAAAGAGAGGAATGAAGATATCAGGTAAAAGAAAAAAGCCTGCCATCAAACAACGCGAGATATGCAGAGGTGTCAGCAAAAAATTTCAAAGCATCAGCTCCAAAAGAAAATTCTACTCAAGAGATAATAACTGTATTTATTATGCAAGAGGATATTGCAGATATGGAGAAAATTGCAGATTCAGACACAAAATGAATAATTATGAGAAGGAAGAACAAATATTATGGTAAAAGTTGGATTTTTTAATGTCAGAATTTCTGGAAATGAAAAACGAACAACATACCAGAACAGGAAAGAGACATGGGAAAATCCTTATTATTACCAATATTAAACTGAAGGAGAAAACACGCAAACCATCATAGTGATGAATGCGCAGGGTTTAGTTACGAGTAACTCAGAATGTGAACTAATAGCGGTAGAATTTGAATCTGAAAAATTAATGAAAACATAGTAATATATAGACCTCCTAATACTAAAGAGTTTGACTTAATAATAGAAAAATTGGATGATATATGTAGAAATCACAAGGACTGGACTATTCTCCTATCTGGAGACTTTCAACTTTCCTTTCGTAGACTGGAAGAACGAATAGGAGATTGTGGATGTACTTATACATATAAAAAAGAGAGTAATAGTAGTGCAGAAGATAAGAGGCAATTCGAAAAGCTATTAGATATGCTACTAGAATACAAACATTCAACAAATAAATCACCTGCCAACAAGAAAGAAGAAAATACTTTAGAGACCTAGTATTTGTGAACGAGATGAATTATGTTAAAGAAATAATAGTTAATAATGCGAGTATTCAGACCATAATGTCATAGAATTAACAGTCCATTCAAAGCAAGTGAAAACAGAGATAAGCAAGAAATGGAAAAAGTGGGAAGGATATGGAAAATACAACTTCTACAGTAAAAAAAATATAAAATGGTCAGAAATAAATGAAGAATTAAACAAAGATTGGGATAACATTTTTTCGTAAGTGATGACATAAAGGTAAATACGGAGATATTATATATTAGAGAAAATAGTGGATAAATATATACCGAAGAAGAAAAGTAAACATCAGTCATGCATACCAAGAGACAGAAGGATCTTGTTCCAGAAAATCAGAAGGTGGAAAAAAGGTCTTGCAAAGAAAAAAATGCATGGAAAGTTATAGAACTAAAAAGTTAAGATAGAAAATGCAGAACAAAAGATTATACAATCAAAAAGAAAATGAAAACGGGACTTAGAAGAAAAAACCCTATTAAATATCAAGCAAAATCCCAAACTATTATACTCATATGCGAAGAGATGAATAAAAGAAGAATAGAAATAGGCCCTCTAAGAATTGAATGGAGATTAACGAATGAAAAAAAGGAAATTTGCAACATATTGGCAGAACGATATAAGAGAGAATTCACCCCTAGAATAGATAATGAAGATAATGATATAGAAGTAAGGGATGAAATAGTGAATATTAGCTGACATAGATATTAA
>NC_061094.1:53799259-53806759 GCF_015104395.2 Macrobrachium nipponense
AATCTGCGGAAATACTTAGATTTCAGAAAGAACTACAAATCGAAAAGGTAAAAGTGGGATGTTACAGAAAACGATAGGAAAATAAAATCGAAGGTGGGCAGTACTACCGAAGTGACCTCGCTCAGTCTCAGAAAAAAAAAAAAACTCCCAACTGACCTTCCCTCTGATTACTTTTAAATGAGTAAGAATGGCATTCAGAATTAGCACGGAGATTCCCTGAGAGTTACTGTGAAGGAGAACAGCACTCTCTCTAATTGCACAGAAAGACCATTTTTTTTCACCAACAATTCTATATTTGATCCGTGGAAAGTTATTGCAAACTCTACTATCTCTGATTGCTCAGAGCTATGGATACCTCCAATATGTTTGACTTCAGGAAATTTATAGCTAACTCAAATACATCAGGCTGGGTGAATTTACGGCCGTTTTCTACTATATTTGATAGCTGGAGTTAGTTACGAATTCCCCTTAATCCTTGATTTCATGAAAGTTAATGACGACTCCAATATCAGGGATTGTTGGAACTTTACAACTTTTCTTTTCATTTCTTTACGGTTTCTGTTGAAAACCCATAGGGATAACTCTGTCAGCTCTGAATTACATAAAACCGCTGAATTTATTTGAATTGAAGGTTTGTAAGTGAATTTTTAACATAGTTTCGAACGTCATTAAAAGTAATCACTTAGAACCTTTAGTGCAAAGCAAGATATTCCCTTTATAAAAATGATATTAAACGAACGTAAAAGAAATTGCTGCATTTAAAAGATATTTGTAGCCAATAATCCGCTGGCTCGAATTATCCATTCGGAGATTATTATGGATCCATTAAACAACAATGGGGGTCATTTCCCTGTACGTGATGCGAAATGGAGTTTATGCAAATGACCGACACGTTGGAAACAAAGCAGATTACATCATGCATATCAATACTGTTGGTGTAGGATTCCAGTGTATATATTTGCTGGCGTTCCTGAGAGAGCTGTGTTCGTACGGTATGGTAAGAATGCTGGATTCCATCGTGGGTTAAGTTTAATTCTCTTTCAAGATTGCCGGAATTAGTCTGGAGCATTTTAAAAATTTCTCTCTCTCTCTCTCTCTCTCTCTCTCTCTCTCTCTCTCTCTCTCTCTCTCTCTCTCTCTCTCTCTCAGGAGTATATTATACATACATAGATATATGTATATATATATATATATATATATATATATATATATATTATATATATATATATATTACAAAGAAAAGTAATGAACATCGCAAAGGGAGCCTGGGATTCAGATATCTTAGATAGTCTTCCTTCAACCGTTGCTTAAGACAATTAAAGAGAAATTATCAAATGTGGTGACCCAATAATTGGCTAACATGGGGATCGATCTCTTGGTGTAAATATCGCCTTTTTCTGTAACTTTTCTCATTCATTACCTATTTTCATAGAGATGCAGCAGTCTCTGAATTTAGTGCTTACTTTTATATTTTAGCGTTTTTAAGAGCTCCATTTATCTATATATATATATTATTTAATATATTATTATAATATATCATATATATATATTATATATGTATGTATATATACATACATACATACATACATATATTATATATATATTATATATATATATATATGTATGTATATATATATATATATATATATATATATATATATATATATTATATATATATATATATATATATATATATATACCCATATACTATATATATATATAATATATCATATATATAATATATATATATATATATATATATATGTATGTATGTATGTATGTATATATACATACATATATATATGTATATATATATATATATATATATATAATATATATATATATATATATATATATAGATAAATGGAGCTCTTAAAAACGCTAAAATATAAAAAGATAAAGGCCATGCTGGGTCGACGGGCGGTAGTTGGATTTGGGTGTTGTGCGGCCCAGGAAATTGGTAATTGGCTCCCAAAACTGTAGGTATAATAAATGACGGAATAGGTCTACAGTGTCACTCATGTGAATAAAGTTTGGTATCGTAATGGAATTCGCAGAAGCAAAGGCAATGTGGGCTTGGTGAGGTTTTTAGAGGATACAGTTTTGAAAATTCGCGGCGCGGAGGAGCCGCCATGTTTGTTGGAATGGCGTGCGGCCCGGGAAATTGGAAATTGGTTCGCAAAACTGTAGGTAAATAATTACGGAATACGCATACATCGGCACCTATGTTAATAAAAAGAGGTATCGTAACGGGAATGACAGTAGCGTAAGCAATGGGGGCTGGGCGGGGTGTTATAGGAGACATGTTGCCTTTTTTGAATGTTTGCGCCATGTTTCGAGGGTTTAGGTCGTGAGAGGTCGGGGTCGTAGGGACTAGTTACCGTGGCGGATGGATTTGGGTGTTGCGCGGCCCGGGAAACTGGCCCGATAATCCATAAACTACCCCAATGATATATTAAACATTATCTTATGTAACAGATGCTCGGCCACCTAGAATTGCTAGCACCTGCCTAGCCACAGCTCACATAGAGCAGTTTATACACATAAAAAAATACATTGGCAGGCTCATTAAACACTATAATAAAAAATAACTGCACGTCTTTGGCAGTACAATGTTTATCACACATTATTCCAACAGCCTGCATATGGGCTATAATAACAATTGGTTGTAGAAAATTTTCCTCATCTTGAACTTTCTCACACTCCCGTGTATGTGATTGGTCTGCAGCTACACAGACACGGGAAACACGCTGTCGAGGCAAAACGTCTCCCCATGGAAGACAACTGGCGACTTCCTTTGTCCAAAAGCGCCGTAAAACTCCGCAGACTCGTAGAAACTCTCGCATGTGGGAACATCAACATCATCTCTGCAGTAGTTGAAGGACGTCTTGCTGGGCGTTGGGGAATGATTTTATGGTGCTTCAGTATGTCAGTCATGTCATCGGTCAATTAAAGAAGAATTAACCCTAGACATACATCTGTCAAATAATGACCTCAAAAATTCTAAGAAACACTAACTGAACGTCTCCCATTATCACCACTAACATGACCACTGAACTAATTTCTAACGACAACTCGTGAAGGAACTTCATAAGATCGCTAAATCATGAATCACTATCATAACCCCGTAAAAAAAATATCAAATTCTCCAATCTAATTCTCCCATAATATAAAAAAAAAGGCTCGCCAAATTCCCACATTAGCACACACCAACTCTACGGACTACTGTCATCACATTTCAAACTCACAAATTCTCACAAGAAAAAAAAAGAAAAATAGCCTGAAAAAAAACACGTAACAAACCAGCCCCACATTATCACCAAATGTTCTCTCAAGCTCTGATATTTCGGTAACCCACAAAATCAGTAAAAAAGTTACTGTCTAACCGCAAAAATCCTTTTACTGTTTATATAATTAATCTCCATGAAATAAAATGCCAAACACCCATCCATCTAATTTACAAACCCCAATAAATCATATCTCCTGTCTAAAATAGAAATGCCATGTAAGCTTAACCCCAATTACGACAAATCTCGTTGGAAAAGAAAAAAAAAAAGATAAAATAAATAATAACAATAATAACAATATATAATATACATAACCCAACACTTTCCCTATAAATGCGATATGTATCGTTACGGAATTTGCTATTGCAACAATTCTCATCAGCCAGAAACGCCCGGAAAACAACCCCTTTAAGAAGTACATTTCCGTAGAATGCCATAGTCAACAGAAAATAGTGCAAATCTCCGGGTAATCAACACCGAAGGAAAAAAGTCAGCAAACGCACTCATCACAGCATAATCAGGAAAAATCCACCTGTGAACACCTCATGTGCTCGAACTGCACTATTGATTTGCTTTGTCAGACTTGCAACATCAGAAAACCATTATTCTCCAAAAAGTCCCGAAAATTCTATACTGACACCATATCAGCACATTTCACAAAATTATCTCCAGGATATCACCAAGGTGCTCAAAAATTTGTTTCAAAGACATAACTCCCCCATGATATTACCCCAAGTATATAAAACAAATTATCACCTATTCGGGATATAAACCACAGTAAACTCACCACAATTATATGCCGCCAAAAATAACCACTGGTGAATATAAAAAAGGCAACATCTCCATAGGGACTCAAAACTACAATGCAGTAATGCCACTCGCCTCCATTAGTCACAACACCAAAGGAACCCAAAACCCGCTTCTTTTGGCTCGTAAAACCCCATAAATCCAGCTACAAAAATCATAACCACAAAAAAAAAAAATTCCTCACCAAAGATTAATGTCACCCACATATTACCATATTAATAATAATAACACCCAGGCAATACAAATAATTCCCTCCATTTCACCAATAACCCCATATGGAATAAAAACAAGTATAAGAAAAATATTATATTTCTAAGCAGGGTAATCAAAAAAAGAAACTCTATCCCCAAAAAATGCACTCAAAGCATCTAGCTGATACACTCAAAAATGTTGCCACATAACTCCTCTCACAAGGGTTTCCATTTGCAGCAAAATGGCTGCAAAAATAACTGAATTAAACATAGCTCTTACCACCATAGACCTAAACTATGGACTATCCAAAAAAAACAAATTATCACATGGCCAAAACATTATATTTCCAATTCTCCAGTAAAATAACCTCGAGAAGCCTCTCTAAGGAGATCAATGTTACAGTCAAAAACTATAACTCTCTGTTTAGCATAACTGCTGAGAAGGGCAAAAAGTTGGCAAATAAAAAAAAAATTGCCCAAGAAATTCTAAAAAAAATAATCAGTGTGCCATAACTCATTACAACAAAACTACAAATTCAAAGTGTCTAAGCAAAGACTTCCCCATATTCACTAAGGCACAGGCACCAGAAACCTAATCAAATTTCGTATTTCTAGTAAAATTGCCACAAACACAACAAAGTTATTGTGCAAGAGGCCCACAATTTCTGGAACACAAATATCCAGAAAAAAATGTGGTGCCACTATGTAAACATTCAAAAATGCAAAAATTCTCCCCTAAATCTCTCGGCAGCTTCAAATGGCTGAAATTATAAACGCATTCCCGAACAATGACTCCAAGTCACGAACTGAGATATTAAAAATTCTACACAAACTGTTCGGAGAAAAAAATAAATTCAAATTCTCCCATGACAAAAAAAACTTACGTCAGCGATGGCTAACATCCAAAAGGGGAAAAAAAGAATCAATGGCACTGTTACCTATTTCCGTGACACCTGTAACATATGTGACTCACGTAGACTTCAAGCAATTATCTGCTGAACCCATAAAAAAAGGAAGACTAAATTTGTGGTTACTACCTCCCATATTCACAAACAGCACCACCTTAAATCATTACAAGCACCCATGTTAGTATAAAAAAATAACACCAATGTCACCAATATCAGTACTCGTATCCCCAATTTTAGCACTCGCCAGTATCACCAAATATCACCAAAGTTCACCAAAATCACAAAAATTCACCAAAATTGTTATCACCACCCATTAATCATTGTCACATTCACCAAAATTATTATCACTGTGAACACTAATAGAATCACCATAAATATCTTCATTAATAATTATCCATGATATTTCTCTGTAATAATTCCCCAAAAATAATTCTCCACAAAATATATCAGTAAAATATTTCCATAAAATATCTCCAGTATCACCAGTAAGGGCCTTAATATTGACATTCCCCCATAACTCCAATATCACCACCATTCATCACCACTATCATCATCATTTAGCAGCACCAGGCACCCATTTATCACCAATGACATCACCATTTATCACCACCAGATACAACCCACATTAGCGTCACCATTTTAAAATAGTCTCCATATCCCAAACACATCCCCATTCTAAAATAATCTCTGTATCCCCAGTTATAATTATGTCCTCTATCATTGTGTAAAGGCATTCTCCAAAGCGCAAAGTAAACTTGCACCACATTCCTATGCATTTCATTTTCTCTTTACTAAAAAAAAAGAAAAAAAAAGAAAAAAAAATCTTTCTAAAAGAAACCCTACGGGCAAATCACATCATCCCTCGTGGCTATCAGCTGATGTGGCATTGAACTTTCTTATCAAGGCCAAACTGCCCCCATTACCCCAACACAAAAAGAAAAAAAAAGGAAGTTCACCCTCCCTTCAAGCATTCCCCCCTGAACCACACTAGTCTCCCTTTGGCACTACCCCTTGGTCGCTCAGCAAAAAATACGCTGAGTACGTATGCATGAGGGATACCGTGTCCAAGGGCCAAAAAATGCAACCCAAGCATCCCCAAGAAGCAAGTTGCATGTATGAAACAATTCATATGCATTCATAGGAGTTAAAACCAAGACAAATGTGTCGTCTCTAAACATGTGCCAAGAAATAAAAAACTCATCTCACGTTCTGCTCATATGGGGAAAAAAATGGTAATTTGAACTGATTCTTTACCTCCAAAAATTAATCATACACAAAGGCCAAAAATAATGTAACACTCATGCCATCAATGAGAGAACACCCGATCGCCGACCGCGCATGAATAAACACGTGAAGACACACCTACCAGCGTGTGTAAGAACGACCCAATATTCGAGCAAGAAAACACTTAGTATTCACACGCACCCACAAATCGCAACTGAGTGACACAATGTTTGAAGTGTCTCCCGACGGACAAACATGCTGACGCTAATTGAATTTCTCCCTCCCAGTACCACAACCAACAGGTGAATAATTCTTATCCCCTGTCACCTATTAATTGAAGACATAACACATTTCTCAACCAGACTCTCTCAAAACAGCCTTTTTAAGCTGCTATTAATCTCACAAAAGGCATAATACGGTTCAAAAACTGCTGCCACCACTAATAACCGTAGATTAGAATCTGATCTTCTCTCTCCACGACACACCTGCCCCCTCCATTACCTAAGGCAACTAAATCAGACACGTGAGCTTATAAAAAATAACATTTACTTAAAAGTAAAGTGTTAGCTAAATAACTCAGGTTCTTAACAGAATGATTAAATGAAATGTTAAATTCAAAGTCTAAATAACTCAGATAACCCTTGGTAATTTAGTCTTAACATTAGGCATAGTCAATATAGTCAGTACACCAATTAAGTCACCATATTCTATTCAGTCAATTCCCCTTTCTCCAGATCAATTCCCCTTTCTCCAGGTAAATTCCAATTTCTCCAGAATCACCTGTTAGAAAACAGGAGAACACCCCGATAAGCATAAGATTAAAATCAAAGATCATATGAAATAGAACATCTCTAAAATAAATATTCAAATACAATCCAGCCATATCTTTGGCCAAAATAAAATGTGCTTACCCATTTAACATAATATGCACAACACTTCTTAAAAGATACTTTGCAGAAGCCATCTTGGCTTCTCGTCTCTCTGTAAGGATCTCCCCTTCATGGTAATGCTACATTCTCGTTATGTAGGAAAAGGCTCGCACGTACGCACGAACTCACACACAATTTCCACACCCATGAACTG
>NC_061094.1:53811759-53821733 GCF_015104395.2 Macrobrachium nipponense
CTCTCTCTCTCTCTCTCTCTCTCTCTCTCTCTCTATCTACGCAGTCTATTTAGAAACAACGAGGTCTAAGACAAGGGCCAAGCCACACTTCGAATACTCCCTTCGGGGCATATGCTTTTACAAGTAAGACATTTGGTGGGGTGGGATGGGGTCGGGGGAACTGGTTAAATTGGGCCAACACACCGCCCTATTACAGAGATAATTGACCCGGTAGATTGGGATCCTCTATGCATGAGTTCGCTGCCTATTAAGTTAACAGAATTCGAGCTGAGGGGAGATCCAAAGACCTTGGGTTTGATCGCTCCTTGTCGGCCCAGGGGAGGCGGTTTAGCGGACTAAGTGGCGGGGGATAAAGATCTCTTTGGCGGGTGTTCCCCAAGGGAGGTAGCTTGAGGCGTAACTCATTCTTGGCGGTGGTTGGGTAGGGAGCCAGACGGAGCCAGACCTCGGTTGAGGTAACAGTTAGTGACCCATCCCTTTACCAAAGAAAAAAAAAGGCTTTTCTGTGCAATTAGAGAGAGTAACTCTCAGGGAATCTCGGTGAAAATTCTGAATGGCATTCTTACTAATTTAAAAGTAATCGGAGGTTGGCAGTCATTTTTCTGTTGAGACGGTGCGAGGTCTATTCGGTTCTGCCCACCTTCGATTTTATTTTCTATCGTTTTCTGTAACATCCCAATTTTGCTTTTTCGATTTCGTGTTCTTTCTGAAATCTAAGTATTCCTGCAGATTTTTCAGTTGGACGAGTGGTTTTTGCGCTCAGCTGCCAATCCGGTGGTCCGAAGTTCGATTCTTGGCTCTTCCAACGAGGAATTAGAGGAATTTATTTCTGGCCATAGAAATTCATTTACTCGATCTAATGTAGTTCGGATCCCAGAATAAGCAGTAGGTCCCGTTGCTAGGTGAGCAATTGGTTCCTAGCCATGTAAAAAATATCTAATCCTTCGGGCCAACCCTAGGAGAGCTGTTAATCAGCTCAGTGGTCTGGTTAAACTAAGGTGTACTTAAGTTTTTCACCAGAGAGGGCCTTCTTGTCAAGGGACACTTGGTCTTCTGTCGTATGTCCGTAAGGGTTTTGAATACACAAGGTCGCACTGTATCTTCATCGACAAATAATTTCATCTTGACTGGAAAATCTGCAGAAATACTTACGTAGATTTCAGAAAGAACACAAATCGAAAAGACAAAATTGGGATGTTACAGAAAACGATAGGAAAATAAAATCGAAGGGGGGCAGTACTACTGAAGTGACCTCGCTCCGTCTTTTTAAAAAAAAAAAAAAAAAAAAAAAAAACTCCTTACAACCTACCTCCGATTACTTTTAAATGAGTAAGAATGGCATTCAGACTTAGCACCGAGATTCCCTGAGAGTTACTTAGAAAGGAGAACAGCACTCTCTCTAATTGCGCAGAAAGACCTTTTTTTTCACCAACAATTCTATATTTGATCCGTGGAAAGTTATGGCAAACTACTATCTCTGATTGCTCAGAGCTACGGATACCTCCAATATCTTTGACTCGAAGAAATTTATAGCTAACTCAAATACATCAAGCTGGGTGAATTTACGGCCGTTTTCTATTATATTTGATAGCTGGAGTTAGTTACGAATTCCCCTTAATCCTTGATTTCATGAAAGTTAATGGCGACTCCAATATCAGGGATTGTTGGAACTTTACAACTTTTCTTTTCATTTCTTTACGTTTTCTGTTGAAAACATTTAGGGACACCTCTTTCAGCTCTGAATTACATAAAACCACTGAATTTATTTGAATGGAAGGTTTGTAAGTGAGTTTTTAACATAGTTTCGAACGCCATTAAAAGTAATCAGTTAGAACCTTTAGTGCAAAGCAAGATATTCCCTTTATAAAAATTATATGAAACGAACGTAAAAAGAAATTGCTGCATTTACAAGATATTTGAGTAAAAGTATTTGTAGCCAATAATCCGCTGGCTCGAATTATCCATTCGGAGATTATTATGTATCCATTAAACAAGAATGGGGGTCATTTCCCTGTACGTGATGGGAAATGGAGTTTATGCAAATGCCCGACACGTTGGAAAACAAAGCATATCACATCATGCATATCAATACTGTTGGAGTAGGATTCCAGTGTATATTTGTGGCGTTCCTGAGAGAGATGTGTTACTTCAGTGTGGTATGAATGCTGGATTCCATCGAGCGATAAGTTGAATTCTCTCTCAAGATTGCCGGAATTAGACTGGAGCGTTTTTAAGAAATTCTTCTCTCTCTCTCTCTCTCTCTCTCTCTCTCAGGAGTATATATTTATACATACATACATACATACATACATCACACACACACACACACACATATATATATATATATATATATATATATATATATATATATATATTATATATATATATATATATATATATATATATATATATATCAAGAAAAGTAATGAACATCGCAAACGGCACCTGGGATTCGGGCGCCTAGGATTCAGATATCTTAGATAAATCTTCCTTCAACCGTTGCTTTAAGACAATTAAAGAGAAATTACCAATTGGGGTGACCTAGTTAAACGGCTAACCTGGGGATCGATCTCTTGGTGTAAATACCGCCTTTTCAGTAACTTTTCTCATTCATTACCTACCTGCAGAGAGGTACAACAATCTCTGAATTAAGTGCTTACTTTTTATATTTTAGCGTTTTAAGGGCTCCATTTATCTATCTATCTATCTATATTATATATATATATATATATATATATATATATATATATATATATGTATATGTATATATATATATATATATATATATATATATATATATATATATATATATATATATATATATATATATCTATATATAATATATATATATATATATATATATATTATATATATATATATATATATATATATGTATATATATATATATATATAAGTCATATCACTTTTCCGTGATTCATATACATATTAATCAAGCTACAATGTCCTTTAATATCTAATTCGCTCTACCTCGGAATTAATATATTTTCATATATGCTTAAACCGAAGGGGAATTTTTCTCGATAATAGACTTGCCTGGATCGGGGCGCGAACCCAGGATCCTTCACTGACGTTCCTGGATTTGGAAGGATCTTGGGTTCGCGCCCCGATCCAGGCAAGTCCATTATCGAGAAAAAATCCCCTTCGGTTAAGCATATATGAAAATATATTAATTCCCAGGTAGAGCGAATTAGATATTAAAGGACATTGTAGCTCGATATATATATATATATATATATATATATATATATATATATTATATATATATATATATATATTATATATTAAGAGAGAGAGAGAGAGAGACTAATTCTGACAATCTTGAAAGAAAATTAAAACTTATCTAACGATAAAATCCAGCATTTGCACAACACTGAACAAACACAGCTCTCTCAGGAACGCCAGCAAATATACACTGGAATCCTACACTAAACAGTATTCATATGCATGACGTAATCTGCTTTGTTTCCGACGTGTTGGTCATTTGCATAAAACTTCCATTTCCGAATGGATAATTCGGAAAGCCAGCGGATTATTGGCTACAAATACTTTTACTGAAATAGATATCTTGATATTGGACCATTTTTTAAAATAGTTATTTTTTATGATTTCTAATAAGGAGATGTCCTGAGTAGCAGAGATTCTACTGACGACTTTTAGGGGCGTTGGAATGCGTGTTAAAAATGCATTTTACGAAAACCTGTAGTGCACGTTAACTGTGGGGTTACGCGTTTATTCAGGGTTTGGAAATAAGAGGCGATTTTTATCACTATTTTTTGGGGTTTCCTTCAAGTACATAATAATACCTATATACTTCAACCAATAACTGTCTTACTGAGGGCAGATTGTATCCGATAATATCCTGACCTATAAATCAAACATTGTTACTTAAGATATACGAAATGTTGCTTTTTCGTTTGTGTGTATAAAACGCCTTATTTATAGGTTCTCACAAAGTCACTGAAGTACACTTGAGTAAATCCTCGATTTCGTTCATTGACAATGTCTTAGTAAAGACGAAAGCACTTGGATTTCTGACTATCATTTTCCTGTGGTATTCGCTTATATATGTATGTATGGTGCATATATAAAAAATATAAAATATATATATATATATATATATATATATATATATATATATATATAATATATATAATTTTTAAACAAACGAGGAATTATATTGACCAGATTGTTATGTTGGTGCAAATATATCTTTCAGTATTTCGGAAAATATGTACTTAATAATCTTGAGTCTTGCATTTCCCTATAATGTCAATTTAACATCTTTTAATTCACCATACACAATTTTTAGTAGGATAATAAAAATATGAATCAGTTTGAAAATATTAAGAAAAACACAATGCTAGGGAGTCAAGAATGATTGAATTGAAAAATGTAGGAAATAATACTAAGTACAGCATAAGTAAAGAATTATTTCAGTTATCTTTTGCAAAAGGAAAAGCTAAGCAATGCGAAAGGTAATTCGAGGCCATTTTACGACATCATTGTCCAAACCATAAAAAAATATAATTCAACAGCGTTAAAAATTGCAATTCACATTTATCATTCTAACGATGGTTCCTGGGCCGGGTATATATTTCGTTCATTAATAACCCAGACTTTTGAATTCAGCGGGATCACGTGGCCAATTATCCCTAACAAATGCGTAGATATAAAAGCCGTGATATTTGCCTTTCGTTGCTTAAGAGCACTTTGCTTGTATGCAATTTTACAGGCAGATTCTCTCATAAGGAAAAAGTCAGTTCCGTGACTTTTTGCTTGTATGAATGATTACAGTGTCAGTTTCATTTGTGAAGTTCAACATTAAGCTTCCATTTGCACAAGAGAATCATATCAGAACTTGAACTTTCTTAAAAGCAAAGTCGAACTTTGTTCGCTTGTTTGGGTGTTTGTGTTTGCCACAGAAACTAGTCGCAGTTTTCTCATTACTCCAGAATCGTCGTGAAGTTTCGTCCACCGTGTTTGCTTTATATTAAACCACTTACACAGGGTTTAATTACAAGTTCATTATATTCTTCTAACCATGAAGTCATTCAACTTTGCCTCGCCTTCGATATTAATGTTTCTATCCGTCTGGGGTAAAATAAAAAGACATTGGAGGCCATGGTCTGACTAATCAACCTCTCAATATATTCTGGAATGTTTAAGGTCATCTGATTGGGTCCATTTGATTAAGTAAAATACATGTTTTTCCCGGTAATGAATTTACTAAATCTCTATTCTTTCTGGTTTATTAAGCCAGTGGTAGAAGCTCCTCATTTCTTGATATTATCTTTGTTTATCACAGGTGACTTTGCTCTTTCTTGTCATTACTGGTCGTTTAATCCTTTTGTTTAAATAAGAAGTATCAATTATAACAATCCATATACTGCATTTGAGGTAAAGTATAATTAAACATTGAAATATAAAAAAAAACGAGTTAAAATTATTAGCCATAAAAAATAAAGTCTGTTTATCTAAAAAAGACCTACATGATAATTGGCAATATGCTTTACAGATTGCATTGCTAGGCGTCTTATGGAATTATATTTATGCAAATTTACATACATAATCCTCAACGTAAAAGGGTAAAGGGGTTCGGGTAGAGAAGGAGACAGCAAAAAAAAAAAAAAAAAAAAAAAAAAAACTTGCAATTGATTCCATGATCAAAGTTCACCTGCCTCCGACTTGATGAAACGAATGTAAAATAATGAGAAACCTAGATTAATACATACAAAATCCAAAATCGACATTGGTAAAAAGGGGTAGAGAGATGAATGTTAATGAAAGTCCAATCATATCGAGGGTATTCCAAATATCTTCTTTCATTAGGCTCAACAGGATCGTTTTGCGAACATTCACAGCCTAATGAAACTTTACGCTGAAATGACATATCAGTGTTTGCCTTAGGTTATTCGTCGTGATAAAATAGCACCTGGGTTTCGATTATTTAAATGACTAAGGGTGCGTTCCATCTCTCTGACTTTCCTTTAGTGATGAATTTCTATTTGATAAAGTAGTTTACTCTCTCTCTCTCTGTTTGTCTCTCTGTCTCTCTCAATCTTTCTATATATATATATATATATAGTATATATATATAGTATATATATACATATATATATATATATATATATATTATATTATATATATATATATAGTATATATATATATATATTATATATATATATATATATATATATATATATATATATATATATATGTGTGTGTGTGTGTGTGTGTGTGTAGAATCTAGAATCTACTAGTCACTTTATTATGCAATACATAAGCAACTGTAATGGCCACAATGCCTTCTTAGCTTTTTGAATTCTTTGCTCTTTTTTGGGTACGGTTATCACTACAAACGCCTGAAGATCTAAGTTCAAATAATTTTGCTTTAGAAATTTTTATGTTGTTTCCCGGTACCGGACATCACAATTTCTTAAAAAAAAAAAAAAAAAAAAAAAAAAAATCTTTGAACCTTGGTCTTCAGGCTTTGTAGTGTCAAGCGTATCCAAAAAGGAGCAAAAAGAATCCGAAGAAGTTAAGAGGGCATTGTGGCTATTATAGTAGTTGCATATATATATATATATATATATATATATATTATATATATATATATATATAAATATATACATATATATATATATATATATATATATATATATATAATATATATATATATATATATATATATATATCTTTTATATATATATATATATATATATATATATATATATATATATATATTATATATATATGATAGTATATATATATATGTATTATATAGTAATATAATATAAAGAGAGAGAGAGAGAGAGAGAGAGAGAGAGAGAGAGAGAGAGGAGAGAGAAGAGAGGAGGGAGTAAACTGCTTTATCAAATAAATTTTTTATAAAAGTGAATGCGTATTGTGCACTACTCAAGTCAAGTTTATAAACATAGAGAGAGAGAGAGAGAGAGAGAGAGAGAGCCGGGAAAATTTCACCTTGTTGAGAAGGGGCAAAAGCAGGAAACTGCTTGGCACAGTCAACGCACGAAAATTCAAACAAACATTGAAATTCACCCTCTCTCTCTCTCTCTCATCAACGCAGTCTATTTAGAAACAACGAGGTCTAAGACAAGGGCCAAGCCACACTTCGAATACTACCTTCGGGGCATATGCTTTTCGAGTAAGACATTGGGTGGGGTGGGGTCGGGGGGAACTGGTTAAATTGGGCCAACACACCGCCCTATTACAGAGATAATTGACCCGGCAGATTGGGTTCCTCTATGCAAGAGTTCGCTGCCTAGTTAACAGAATTCGAGCCTGAGGAGATCCAAAGACCTTGGGTTTGATCGCTCTTTGTCGGCCCAGGGGAGGCGGTTTAGCGGACTAAGTGGTGGGGGATAAAGATCTCATTGGCGGGTGTTCCCCAAGGGAGGTAGCTTGGGCCGTAACTCATTCTTGGCGGTGGTTGGGTAGGGAGCCAGACGGAGCCAGACTTCGGTTGAGGTAACAGTTAGTGACCCATCCCTTCACCAAAAAAAAAAAAGGCTTTTCTATGCAATTAGAGAGAGTAACTCTCAGGGAATCTCTGTGATAATTCTGAATGCCATTCTTACTAATTTTAAAGTAATCGGAGGTAAGATTAGTTGGCAGTCATTTTATTGTTGAGACGGTGCGAGGTCACTTCGGTTCTGCCCACCTTCGATTTTATTTTTCTATCGTTTTCTGTAAGATCCCAATTTTGCTTTTTCGATTTGTAATTATTTCTGAAATTTAAGTATTTCTACAGAGTTTCCAGTTGGACGCGTGGTTTTTGCGCTCAGCTGCCAATCCTGTGGTTCGAAGTTCGATTCTTGGCTCTTCCAACGCGCAATTAGAGGAATTTATTTCTGGTGATAGAAATTCATTTCTCGATTTAATGTGGTTTGGATCCCACAATAAGCTGTAGGTCCCGTTGTTAGGTGAGCAATTGGTTCCTAGCCACGTAAAAATATCTAATCCTTCGGGCCAGCCCTAGGAGAGCCGATGATCAGCTCAGTGGTCTGGTTAAACTAAGATATACTTAAGTTTTTCACCAGAGAGGGCCTTCTTGTCAAGGGATACTTGGTCTTCTGTCGTATGTCTGTAAGGGTCTTGAATACAAAAGGTCGCACTGTATCTTCATCGACAAATAATTTCATCCTAACTGAAAAATCTGCAGGAAAAATTGGGATGTTACTGAAAACGAAAGGAAAATAAAATCGAAGGTGAGCAGTATCGAAGTGACCTCGCTCCGTCTCACACACACACAAAAAAAAACAACTCCCAACTAACCATACTTCCGATTACTTTTAAATGAGTAAGAATGGCATTCAGACTTAACACCGAGATTCCCTGAGAGTTACTGTGAAGGAGAACAGCACTCTCTCTAATTGCACAGAAAGACTTTTCTTTTTTTCACCAACAATTCTATATTTGATCCGTGGTAAGTTATTGCAAACCCTACTATCTCTGATTGCTCAAAGCTGCGGATACCTCCAATATATATATATATATATATATATATATATATATATATATATATATATATATATATATGCATATATATACTATATATATCTATATATATATATATATATATATATATATATATATATATATATATATATATATATATATATATATATATAGGATAAAGGTTTTTTTGCCACGAAGGAAAAAAATGAAAAAGCGAGATAGCCGAGTACTTTCGGTCCTATTCGGACCCTTTACTGAGGCATACTGATTTTACAAAGAACACCATAGTCAAAAGAAGGCTTAATATACAAACTGACACTACCAGATTAGCCATAAGGGCGATTTTCACTCTACAGCGAGGAGAGGTCGCCATAGGCTAGCCACACCTTGAAGAATACCCGCAGTAAACAAGTGATTCTTCCAGAAAAACAGTACATTTTGAAAACAACACGGGGGCATATACAATTCAATATCATGATTTTTTACACAAATTTTCCCAACAAAAATTATTATTAATGAAAAGACGAAAGAAAATATAAATAATATATATCGAGCAAGAGAAAGAGGGAGAGAGAATATCGAACCAGAGAGAGAGAGAGAGAGAGAGAGAGAGAGAGAGAGAGAGAGAGAGAGAGAGAGAGAGAGAGAAGTAATAACTATATACATGTGGGACTAATTTATTAGTTGTTCATTTATTTTGAGGTCTCTCTCTCTCCTCTCTCTCTCTCTCTCTGGTTTGATATTCTCTCTCCCTCTTTCTCTTGCTCGATATATATATATTTATATTTCTTTCGTCTTTTCATTAATAAATAATTTTTGTTTGGGAAAATTTTGTGTAAAAATTCTTGATATTAAATTATATGCTCCGTGTTATTTTCAAAATGTACTTTTTTTTTTCTGGTAGATCACTTGTTTACTGCGGGTATCCTTCAAGGTGTGGCTAGCCTATGGCGACTCCTCCTCTCTTAGCGTGAAAATCGGCCCTTATGGCTAATCTGTAGTGTCCAGTTTGTATAATTAAGCCCTTCTTTTGACTAATGGTGTTCTTTGTAAAAATCAGATGCCTCAGTAAAGGGTCCGAATAAGGACCGAAAAGTACTCGGCTACTCGCTTTTTCATTTTTTTCTTTCGTGGCAAAAAAACACCTTTTATTTAATACATAGCAATCAACGTTTTTAATATACTTCGTGATCAAGTTATTCATAATATAATATATATATATATATATATATATATAATATTATATATATATATATAACTATATAATATATACTATATGCAACTGTAATAACCACAATGCCCTCTTAACGACTTGTATTCTTTGCTCCTTTTTTGGATACGCCCTGACACTACAAGCGCTGAAACCAGGTTGAAGGATTTTTTTTTTTTTTTTTTTTTTTTTTTAAACTGTGATGTCCGGTACCGGGAAACAACATAAAATTTCTAAACAAAATTATAGAACTTAGATCTTCAGG
>NC_061094.1:53822233-53854733 GCF_015104395.2 Macrobrachium nipponense
GACGCAACTATGTCCTTCATCGAGAGGAATACAAGCATTTAACACTGACGTTTGAGCAACTGTTGTCACTTATCTTCGAGAATCTACACCGGACGAGGGCAGCATCGAACATCAACGGAAAGAAGAAAACAACACAGGGAACATCACCCGATCACGCGCAAGGACGGAGGCTGTGACGTCATCAATCTTGGACTTCCCCGCGCATCGTCCAACCGAGAGAAGACCGTGACGTCATTACGACTTCCGACGCGAGGATTCGTATAGACAGGAAACTGTGACGTCATCCCCATGTTCAACAATCCTTCGCAATATAATCTGGAGCTAAGTACCATTTTTATCATATTCAGGTCTTTTCCTCAGTGAGTGTTGTTCATCAAGAGTCGATCGTCCAGTATTCTGGGGGTGAGTTGTTCGCCATATTAATCTTCCTTCATTACAGAACCAATCTTCAACTACGAGGTTCTCGACCCGCCAGATTAAATTTTTTTTTTTATTTTTTTTTTTTTTTTCTTTTCTCGTTGTCATTAACCGTTTCTTGCAGGAATTCTCCGTATAATATTTGATCATATATCTGTATTTTTGTATCTTTTGGGGGATTTTCCTATTATTTTATAACACACTTTATACAGTACATTGCTTATGCGGTTTACGTAGTGGTCGAGTGTTACTCTTATAGATATTTTGATAGGATTGCAAGGAATAGAAGTGATAAGAAAAAAAAAAGTGAAAGCCGAAATGGCAACTACTCCGGCTGGCAACCCCAACGTGGTGACTCTCGTTAGCGCGAGGTCAGCGATTGTCCCTTTTCAAGGTCGGGTCAATGGGTTCCTGCCTCAAAATGGTTGAGGCATGGATCTCATCTGTAGACGCTCATTTAAATGCCAAAAAGCATCACAGATCCAGCAGTACAACTTACAGGAGGCCAAGAGCTTCGTTGACTTTGCGAAAGGCGACGCAAGTGGCTATCTAAGGGGGGTTTTCTTTTCAAGAACAAAGCGTTCTTACATGGGGGGACGAGTTCAAAATTAGATTACGTTGCCGTGCCGGGTGGTGGGGGTGGGGGGTGAAGAGGCTTTAGATGTAGTATTGGCATTGAGAAATATCCTTAACCAAGCCTCCATGACTCAGCTCAATGTTGTCGAGCGGGCGGCGCTAATTTGCCGACCGGCTAAATGAATATCAGGATAGTTTAAAGTAACTCCGGGTGGGTGCGGGTGCTAAAATCAAAGTGAAAGATTTTAGTCCGTTTGATCTACCTTACGTCTATCACTGCAATGTTGCCTGAAGCGTTAGTAAGGTGTTTTGATAAAAAAAATTGCAGCCCGACAGTACGGAATTAGATGTGTATAAACAAATCAAAAAACACATGTCTAAATGTACCGACCTAGATCCTTCGCTCATTCAAGTTTTTGCAAAAAAATGAGAACAAGCCACAACAAGTAAATGTGGTACATAATAATAATCAAGTTGCAGGATGGTTTGTTATAACTGTAAACGACCAGGTCACATGATTTCAGACTGTCGACGCGTTTTTGTTCAATACACAATAGTTCAACTCATTCATATAACCGTTGCTACTCGAGGAATACAACAGCAAAATGCTACAAACACGCAACCAGTTGCCAGTGCAAATAAAAAGAAGGGTCCTCAGTACTATAAGAAGAAACAACCAAACGGAAATTCTGCACAACAGCAGAAACAAACAAATCGTGCTTCAGGTACCTCTGTTCCTGGGCCGTCTAGCCAGAACTCGCAAGGGCAAAGCGAATTTCAGGGTGTGATAAACAAAAACAAATACCACGTAGTTTCACTCAAGGGGGGTGAGAGGGCGATGTTGGGTCATCAATATCAACATCTTTTGTATCAAATAATCAGTTTAATCATTTATCAGATCATTGTGAGGACAATTGATTTTCCTATGAAACACACCGGCCGAACAAAAAAAAAAAAAAAAAATCAAAAAAATCTGTGCAGGTTCCCGTAGATTTGCAACAAATTCATGCAATTATTAGTCAAAACGAGTTGCGACCAACCTTACATGCAGTAAATTTGGACCATAAGTCATTCACTTTGTTCTTTGATTCTGGTAGTCCACGTAATATAATGGATTTAAGGACTCATCATTTACTCTTTTCAAATTTCCCTATAGAAAAGTTCCGAATAAGGCTTCTCAGGCATTGGGAAATAATGAATTAAATGTTGTGGGCGTAACTCATGTACAGTACAAGGTCGGTAAGCGCAGTTTGCTGATACCTTTGTCGTTGTACAAAACATAATATGTATCCCGCAGTAATTATCGGATACCCGTCTATGGGCACTCAAATATTATTTTATCTTAGCACCTGCAAAAACACGGCGTGTATATCAAAGGGAAATTCTATAGGTCTTCTAATACCCTAAAATCAGTTTTAGATAATAAAGAGACAGGCAGAGTTGTCTTACTTACATTACGGAACCAATCACCTGTCTCATGAACCAAGAAATAATACAGGCAACCCAACAGAACTCTCGCTCACCCGTAATATCAGCTTGCACGCAAACTCTCGAGCCTAACGTAACTTCAAATATATTAGTGCGTGTAAAGAGAACCTTGCCAGGATCTGAAACATTAATCCTTTCCGAAACTCTGAAAACACACGGATTATCCGTCACACAAGCCGTTTATACAGTCGGCTCACAACAACAATGTAACATCGAAGTCTGTAATCATTTGAATACCACTTTAGTAATCCACAAAAATCAACATATCTTGGATGCCGAAGTTTATAAACATCGCATTTCTTACCGTAGCTGAGATAAATCACGCTCAAATCAGTCGCGGATGAAACCCTTTTGCAATCTATAAAGAACAAAATCAATCAGGACATTCAAGAAGAAGAAATTCAGCAGAAATTTTGAATCTGTTAACTAAATATCATGATGTTTTTTCCACTACGGATGGAACCTTAGGAAAAACGGATGTCATCGAGCATCAAATCAGGCTCAAGGACAAACAGAAAGTAATCTATGTACCTTCGTACCGACTCCTATGAAATTTCAGAATGAGATAACAGAGGAAGTAGGTAAAAATGTTAAAGGAAGGAGTCATTAGGAAATCAAACAGCCCTTATAATTTCCGTTAATAGTAGTACCGAAAAAAGACGAACTTGGCGGATATGCGTAGATTTTCGTCGTTTAAAAGAAGAAACAATCCCTGACAGATTTCCAGTTACCATGTACGATGATATCCTATCTTTACTAGGCAGAATAAATATTTCACAAGCCCTAGACTTACTAAAAGGATTTCATCAGATTCCGATGGAACAAGAAAGTATCCCATACACTGCCTCAGCACAGCCAGGGGACATTATGAATTTTTGCGTATGCCTTTTGGTTTACGTTGTTCCTATAACTTTTACTCGTATGATAAACGTCGTGTTTGGAGACTTGTTGGGAGATATCCTACATGCCTACTGGATGACTTAGTAATCTTTTCCAACACATTAGAAAGAGCATTTACGTAAATTGGAGTTAGTGTTACAAAGAGTTAAGGCAGCCATAATTTAAGGGTAAAGATAAGTAAGTGTGAATTTTTTTTTAAAAACAGAACTAGTCTATCTAGGTTTCACGGTTTCTAGTGAAGGTCTTAAAAGTCGTCCACGATAAGGTGTCGGCTATCCGTAACCTTTCCGATACCTACTAACGTCAAGGGAATACAGCAATTTTTAGGATGCATGCAGCGGTTACTATCGCCGCTTCATCCGCAACTACTCAATCATAGCCGCTCCCCTAACCGATCTTATAAAAAAGGGCGTAGATTTCGTATGGTCTGAAAGTCATCAACAGGCGTTCGATAAATGAAAGATGAACTGTGTAGTTCTCCTATCTTGAAATTTCCTGACTTCGGTAAGGAATTTTTCATAGCAACAGACGCCTCAGATCTAGGAGTATGGGGTGGGGTATTGCTTCAACAATATGATAAACAGTTTTTCCCTATAGCTTTTTATTCACGTAAACTGAGACCTTCCGAAGTAAATATGCAGTAATAGACAAGGAAGGGCTCGCTATTGTTAATTCACTCGTGCACTTTAAATTCATAATATACGGTTACCCCGTCAAGGTTCTCACTGATCATAAGCCCCTAACCGACTTCTTTAAAGGCTTTAGTCACAGCCCCAAGCGAACTCGGTGGCACATGATCATTCAGGACTTCGGTGCGAGGATCGGGTATTTACCTGGGAAAGCAAATACATTGCTGACGCATTATCACGCAACCCCTCTTCATCTGGTACCGAGCCATTAGCTGAATTAATAGATATCTCAACCTCCACGCCCATTGTTAAAAACTATATCTGAACAGGAAGATCTGGGCTGGAGTGCTCAATTACTATTACAGACGGAACAAAGAAAAGATCCGCAAATAGAAAAAATCATCATTGCGTTAAACGGAAATCCGAAGGAAAAAAGAATACCAAATAAAGTATAAGCAGCAGAATTATATCCTACAGGACAAATATCCTGTGTAGATCCGTGACGAGGAAAACCCGCAACACACCGCAGTTGAATAACAACCAGGTGGTGGTGCCTATCTCACTCATACCACTGTCTTAAAGTGGTTGCATGAAAATCCAATGCATGGACACCCGGGTTATGCACCTTGATGTCACAGAAAGCCAAATCCTTATTTTATTGGCATACGATGCTTACAGATATAAAAAAAGCACATAGCAAATTGTCGCACTTGTCAAGAATACAAAGGGCACACGAAGACACCTGTCAGCCTAGGGGCTTACCCCGTGCCAAATCAACCCTTTGAAAGAGTACATTTAGATTTATTAACAGGGATTTTACGAGTCAGACAGAGGACATAAGCACCTCCTAGTAATTATAGACGCTTTGACTCGATATACAGAACTTATAGCGCTTAAAACAAAACCGCGGTCGAGTGCGCTAGGAAGTTTTACGAGTGCTACATTTGTAAACATGGAATTCCACATCATTATCTCAGACTCGGGCGGGGAGTTCAATAATCATTTCCTTAACTCCTTGTGCGAATTCCTTTGTATAAAGGAAAATCAATACCATGATCTATCACCCAGAGTCTAATGGGCTAGTGGGAAAAGGGCAAATCGTAAGGTTTTAAACATTTTTAAGGGTCACCTGTTAGGGGGGGCAGATCCCAACTGGGACATTGCCATACCTGCGGTACTAAGCACACTTAATCACTCGTATCATGTGTCTATTAAAATGACACCGCACGAGGCACTGTACGGTATCCCGGCCCGAACGCCTTTCCACATCTTAAAGCCTACAACTAATTATCAAATCCTCTAAAGGATGTTATGGATGCAAGCATAAGTCGATATAATATAATTCGTAAGAATTTAGAAGAAGCACAGATCATAATGAAAAAAAAATCATGATAAAATAGCTAAGCCAACTAGAAACATATGCCGTGGGCGATCAGGTATAACATACAAGTATACGTACGTAAAGGTTTAAATTATAAACTGACACCTAAGTTTGAAGGCCCGTTTAACATTTTAGAAAATTTAACGGCCAATAGAGTTAGGGTTCAAAATGTATCCAAACCCACTGATGTGAGAATAGTCCCATTGGCACATATCAGAATCTAAAGAAGGGTAGATGGAGTGAGGGAAAAAATGGTTGTATTTATGAAACTTGTATAATAATTTATATATATATATCTATTAATCATATTGTATGTAAAACCTATTCTTTTACGCGAGTTATTACATCTGTTTTACTCATTGCAGGTTTTCAAAAATGAATCTGTTATTGTTGGGAGTGATATTGTGTATTCAGACATCTTTGTTGTATGGAAAGAGCGCTAGGACGAAAGAAATAGAATTTAATCATGGTCTCGATTATTGAGAGAATCGAGATGTATTCATCGTGTCAAGTAATATTGTTATTGAAGTAGATATGCATGCTATTTTCTTACCTGAAGATGACGTCCTTAACTTAAAGAATGACCTGATGAGGTTTGGTATTTCCCTTAAGAAATGCATGAACGTAATTTTCATGCTAACTCAGAGATTTCACTAGCCTCAAACATAAGCGTCGCGGAAATGTTGTCTTATGACATTACAAAACAAAAATAAAAAAACCGCCGAGGCAGAAGAACTCGCTCGTGACCTGCTGATGTGGTCTGTGCGGCACAATACTCTTGAACGCCGCAAACCCGCTTATTCTAGCTGGACTACAAACATCTTAGGATCAGTTGCGAATCTAGGCTTAGGAATCTCAAATCGCCTCAAGATAAATAATCAAAATAAAAGAATTGAGTTTTGCAACACAAAACGGAACTGGCCTTATCAGAACTTCGCAGCCAGTTATCTTCGATCAATCAAATAATGAATATCGTTAATGAACATTCAAATAATATCGATCAGGTCATGGAAGTTCAACATTTGCTGGCTACTTTAGCTTACTATAGTTCGAAAATAGATCATATCCGTGTGAAAATATCACATTTTATTGAAAAGTCAAAAGATTACGTAGAAGCAATTACGTTAGCAACAAAGGGTGTGTTATCTCCTCACCTCATGCCTATTAAAGATCTGACGTTAACTTTGGAAAACGGACGGGAGAAGCTAGGTTATATTCCTTTATTAGATGCCCATAAAGTAGAATTCTATTATAGCCTAATATCGTCAGCGTTGAAAATTATAGGATTATGATCACAATTCCTTTTGATTCTTCCGATGCTTTGGCAATCATACAAAATAGCACCGTTTCCTACTTTTATGACGAATAACTCAATCCAGTAATATCCAATTTAACGGGGCATGTACTGATTTCTTCTGATAAGAAATCATTACAGTCATTAAAGACTTAGATAAACTCACTCACTGTTCAGAAGCCATGAATAATAAAATTTGTACAGCTGACTCTTTTGAATTCTATCCTATATCAACGGATTCATGTGAGTTAGACATAGTGCTAAACGGCTCTCTCTCTCATACAAGCGAAGGTTGTCTGAGGGGGAAACTTTATCCCTTTTACGGTAATAAATTCAATTACAGGATGAATAATGGTTCCTGGATCCGTTATGATAAGGCCGGATTCGACGTCGTGTGTCCGGACACATCCACCGCCATGCCCCTATCTTCGTAGCAGCCGATGGTTGTACGGGGGGACATCTACAAACTATACCGTCAGAGGGGTCAACACGATAATACGTGAGAAGGCGTATTTCGCGAACTACACGTGGGCTACCACAATCATCCCATCACTACCTCTCCCATACAAACGCGCGAGTAGCTCATCGTCTGACGCAACTGGCTGAGATGACCCACGCGTCATCGACTTATGCAGGTGGAGAAAATCTTCGCTACTACATTCTGCTAGCCGTGTTCAGCGTGACGGCCATATTGGTTATCGCCGTCAACATCTTTGCTTGGCGTAGGCTAAGGCGTAAACAGAAGGATCTCCAAGGGAACGTACTGGCCCGTCTGGATGACGTACCCGTTAAACTCAAGTCGTTTGCGTTTAGGGCCGCCGCCTGAACTTGGCCACTTCAGTTCGTGCCTAGGGAATTGTCTGGAATTGTGTTGTGTGTGAAAAGCGGTCGTATGCTGGCAAAAATGTAGGACAAGAAAGACTCACCGCCTTGCATTTGAACAGTTAAAGTATCTCCAGGGCGCCTAATAAAGCATTATAGCCCAATATTATACATTTAATATATTCCTAAAGGTATTTTTCGGGCACCTAATAAAATATCAGCCCTATATATTGAATTTCTGCAGAATTACATTGTTATACCATTGTACAATTATATTTACTCTATTACAAAGAGTGTCAAGTACTCTTTAACAATTATCCATGATCATGCTATAATCATTATTTAGTAACCATTATTCTTAATCAGTTACCTGTTATCATATTAATCATGTATACATGTTTTGATTTTTTACCTTTTTATTTATTTTTGGGTACATAATCATTATTATTACCAAACATGGATCTATATTTTCCATGCATTTATCTCTTTGTTTATGAATATGTCAACAAGGGTATGTAACAGAACCTTTTTATGCATTTAATCACTAGTATGTTACGAGCACGCTCCTATGGACAATGTTTAAAGTAATTTTTTTTGTTATTCAAGGCTTGAATAGGTAGCAATCCGAGCCTAATGTAATAATTACATTATTATATAATTTACAAGATCTGTAAATATAAAACCAATGACCTGGGGTCATGGCATTAGGAGGGTTCTACGTGACCAAAGCAGACCTAGATTACGCTATGCGCTGTCTGCAGTAGCCTGATCTAGCTCAAAGCTTTGTCAACATTTTTATGTTATGATAACTTTGCACAACAACTTCCATGGGAAGCGGTTGAACCTGTTTAACCTACGCCGGAAACTTGTAAACTTCCGAGCCGGCAGACTACTATGTGTTTTTATATGAATTGCTGAGATAGCTAATGTTCCGCTATCGACGCGATGCTTTAGAATGGCAGTTCCACGCCAACGATAAAACATATCGGTCGTCCGACCGAGCTGCATCTCCTAGTATGGAGTTACAGAATAAAGTTGTTATCTTGTCAACTTGCCTGTTTGAATCATCTCCTCTAGTCAAGGAAGAACCTCTCTACTAAGATATCCAAGGGAGATGAGAGGAACCAAAAATTAATTACGAATGACAGTCGTAAGGAAAGAAAACACAAAAAGTCTATCGCCAAGCGATAAGACATTAGATATATATATATATATATATATATATATATAATAATATATATATAATATATATATATATATATATATATATATATATATATATATATATATATATATATATATATATATATATATATATATATATATATATATATATATATAATAAATTGAGCCCATAAAAACGCCAAAATATAAAAAGTAAGCACTAGATTCAGAGGCTGCCGTCTCTCTCTGCAGGTAAGTAATGAATAAGAAAAGTTACAGAAAAGGCGGTATTTATACCAAGAGATCGATCCCCAGGTTAGCCATTTAACTAGGTCACCCCAATTGATAATTTCTCTCTAATTGTCCTAAGCATTGGCTGAAGGAAGATTTTATCTAAGATAACTGAATCCCAGGCACACTTAGCGATGTTCCTTATTTTTCATTTTATATACTATATATATATATATATATATATATATATATATATTCATACATAAATTTATATATACATACATATATATATATATATATATATATATATATATATATATATATATACAGACATACAAGTAAACACACACACACACGCATATATATATATATATATATATATATATATATATATATATATATACACTACAAATGTCCTTTAATATCTAATTCGCTCTACCTCGGAGTTAATATATTTTCATATATTCTTAACCGAGGGGGAATTTATTAAGCGATAATAGAATTGGCCATCGACAGGCGCGAACCAGCGACCTCCCAATTCCAGGACTGGCAGTGAAGCCTTAAACCACCCCGACACCGCAAGAGATATAAGTTCATGCCGCCTCCCACCTGAAATACCTTTTGCGTGCAACAGTATTTTTTGTTTTGAAGACTGCACCAACCCATCTCGTTCTCGGTGGCGTGGTAGTGCTTTTGCCCGCACGTAGTCATCATATAAGTCTATCACATTACCATGATTCATATACATATATCGAACTACAAATGTCCTTTAATATCTAATTCGCTCTACCTCGGAATTAATATATTTTCATATATGCTTAACCGAGGGGGAATTTATTAAGCGATAATAGAATTGGCCATCGACAGGCGCGAACCCAATACCGTTGCGCGCGAAAGGTATTTCAGGTGGGAGGCGGCACGAACTTATATCTCTTGCGGTGTCGGGGTGGTTTAAGGCTTCACTGCCAGTCCTAGAATTGGGAAGTCGCTGGTTCGCGCCTGTCGATGGCCAATTCTATTACCGCTTAATAAATTCCCCCTCGGTTAATCATATATGAAAATATATTATTTCGGAGGTAGAGCAAATTAGATATTACAGGACATTTGTAGTTCGATATATGTATATGAATCACGGTAATGTGATAGACTTATATGATGACTACATGCGGGCAAAAGCACTACCACGCCACCGAGAACGAGATGGGTTGATGCAGTCTCCAAAACAAAAAATACCGTTGCGCGCGAAAGATATTTCAGGTGGGAGGCGGCATGAACTTATATCTCTTGCGGTGTCGGGGTGGTTTAAGGCTTCACTGCCAGTCCTGGAATTGGGAGGTCGCTGGTTCGCGCCTGTCGATGGCCAATTCTATTATCGCTTAATAAATTCCCCCTCGGTTAAGCATATATGAAAATATATTAACTCCAGAGTAGAAGGAATTAGATATTAAAGGACATTTGTAGTTCGATATATGTATATGAATCACGGTAATGTGATAGACATAGTTATATAAAATTATATATATATATATTATATATATATATATATATATATATAATATAATAAATTTTATAGATAGATATTTAATACATTTATATTTTATATATATATATTATTATATACTATATAGAATATATATAAATACATCTATATATATATATACTATATATATATATATATGATATATATATATACTATATATATATATAATATTTATATATATCATATATATATATATATATATATATATATATATATATATATATATATATAGAGAGAGAGAGAGAGAGAGAGAGAGAGAGAGAGAGAATTTCTCAAAATACCCAAGACTAATTCTGGCAATCTTGATAGAGAAATAAACTTATCCCACGATTAAATCCAGCATTCACACAACACAAAACAAATACAGCTCTCTCAGGAACGCCACCAAATATACACTGGAATCATACACCAACAGTATTGATATGCATGATGTAATCTGCTTTGTTTCCAACGTGTCGGGCATTTGCATAAACTCCATTTCGCATCACGTACAGGGAAATGACCCCCATTGTTGTTTAATGGATCCATAATAATCTCCGAATGGATAATTCGAGCCAGAGGATTATTGGCTACAAATACTTTTACTGAAATAGATATCTTGATATTGGACTATTTTTTAAAAATAATTGTTTTTCATGATTCCTAATAAGGAGATGTCCTGAGTAGCTGAATTTCTAACTGATGACTTTTAACGGCGTTTGAAAGTGTGTTAAAATTGTATTTACGAAAATCTTTAGTGCACGTTAAATGTGGAGTTACGTGTTTATTCAGGGTTTGGAAATAAGAGGCGATTTTTATCACTATTTTTGGGGTTTCCTTTAAGTACTTAATAATACCTATATACTTCAACCAATAACAATTATCTTACTGAGGGCAGATAGTATCTGATAATGTCCTGACCTATAAATCAAACGTTGTTACTTATTTTTATACCTGAGAAAGTGTCACAGCAAAAATTAAGATATACGAAATGTTGCTTTTTCGTTTTTGTGTATAAAACGCCTGATTTATAGGTTCTCACAAAGTCACTGAAGTACACTTAAGTAAATCCTTGATTCCGTTCATTGACAATGTCTTAGTAAAGACGAAAGCGCTTGGATTTCTGACTATCATTTTCCTGTGGTATTCGCTTATATATGTATGTGTGTTTGTATCATATATATATATATATATATAATATATTATATTAATATATACTATATATATATATATTTTAATATATATATATATATATATATATATATATATATATATATATATATATATATATATATGTATAATTTTTAAACGAAGAAAATATTTGCCAGATTTTTATGTTGGTGCAAATATATCTTTCAGTATTTCGGGAAATATGTACTTAATAATCTTAAGCCTTGCATTTCCCTATAATGTCAATTTAACATCTTTTAATTCACCATACACAATTTTTAGTAGGATAATCAAAATATGAATCAGTTTGAAAATATTAAGAAAAACACAATGCTAGGGAGTCAAGAATGATTGAATTGAGATATGTAGGAAATAATACAAAGTACAGCATGAATAAAGAATTATTTCAGTTATCTTTTGCAAAAGGAAAAGCTAAGCAATGCGAAAGGTAATTCGAGGCCATTTTACGACATCATTGTCCAAACCATAAAAAAATATAATTCAACAGCGTTAAAAATTGCAATTTCACATTTATCATTCTAACGATGGTTCCTGGGCCATATCATATTCGTTCATTATAACCCCGACTTTTGAATTCAGCGGGATCACGTGACCAATTATCCCTAACAAATGCGTAGATATAAAAGCCATGATATTTGCCTTTCGTTGCTTAAGAGCGCTTTGCTTGTATGCAATTTTACAGGAAGATTCTCTCACAAAGAAAAAGTCAGTTCCGTGACTTTTTGCTTGTATGAATGATTACAGTGTAAGTTTCATTTGTGAAGTTCAACATTAAGCTTCCATTTGCACAAGAGAATCAAATCAGAACTTGAACTTTCTTAAAAGCAAAGTCGAACTTCGTTCGCTTGTTTGGGAGTTTGTGTTTGCCACAGAAACTAGTCGCAGTTTTCTCATTACTCCAGAATCGTCGTGAAGTTTCGTCCACCGTGTTTGCTTTATATTAAACCACTTACACAGGGTTTAATTACAAGTTCATTATATTCTTCTAACCATGAAGTCATTCAACTTTGCCTCGCTTTTGATATTAATGTTTCTATCCGTCTGGGGTAAAATAAAAAGAAAATTGGAGGCCATTGTTTGACCAATCAACCTCTCAATATATTCTGGGATGTTTAAGGTCATCTGATTGGATCCATCTGATTACGTAAAATACATGTTTTTCCCGGTAATTAATTTACTAAATCTCTATTCTGATGTGACTTGAATGGATTGCTGTGTCTGGTTCTTTCATTAACTCTGTTTTTATTTTCGAATGATTCTCATCGCGTTATGCTCATATTCATGATCAGCTCTCTCTCTCTCTCTCTCTCTCTCTCTCTCTCACACACACACACACACAAACACGAATACACCGTATAATGATTTCATAAACAGAAACACATTGCGTGCTGTAAAAGAGATGTGGTAAAGCTTGAACTACAGTTATATATATTATATATATATATATATATATATATATTATATATATATATATATATATATATATATATATATATACATATATATCATATATATGCATATGTATCTATATATATATAAATATATATATATATATATATATATAGTATATATATATATATATATATATATATATATATATATATATATATATATATATATATATATATATATATATATATATAATGCATAATCAATTTGCGTGGGTATATATAGACACGTGATCTTTATAATAGAGGTATGTCCCCGACTAAGTAGGGTTCATTAAACGTTGATGGCTCCGTACTTTGAAAGAACATACACACACACAAACAATGCTCTCGCAATGAATCGACGATCATGAGGTAGCAACTCGCTCGTTCAAACGACAGCAGTTCCCCAAATGACAAACAGCCGAGGCCTTCATAACAGTTACCCGCCCTTGGGGACGCCTCAAACTCCGATAGAGTGAATTCCCCACAGCCGATAATGGAGTCTATCGACCTGACGACGAAAGGAGCAGTAAGCGAGCTTCTAGCGGCTCGGGATCACCGCTCAGGTACCGATGGTCGACAGTTACGCAAGGCAATCTGCAGCGCGCCGCGCCAGTTCGGGTGAAATTCGCGGGCGGCGCCGAATTCGAGGTTTCCTAGAGGCCCCAAAAAGGGGGCGTCTTTTGTGGGAGATGAGAGGGTCATATTGTTCTTGGAGAGATGCTTTGTCTTTATTGTTTGTGCCTCGCTTTGTGGGTACGTGTGTGTGTTTGTGTGAGTGTATGTGAATTTTATGTAAATATATATATCATATATATATATATATATATATATATATATATATATATATATATATATATATATATATAATATAAAGAGAGAGAGAGAGAGAGAGAGAGAGGAGAGAGAGAGAGAGAGAGAGAGAGAGAGAGAGAGAGTAAACTGCTTTATCAAATAAATTTCTTATAAAAGTGAATACGTATTGTGCACTACTCGAGTCAAGTTTTCAAACATAGAGAGAGAGAGAGAGAGAGAAGAGAGATCCGGGAAAATTTCACTTTGTTGAGAAGGGGTAAAAGCAGGAAACTGCTTGGCACAGACGACGCAGAATAAATCGAACAAACATTGAAATTCTCTCTCTCTCTCTCTCTCTCTCTCTCTCTCTCTCTCTCTCTCTCTCATCAACGCAGTCTATTTAGAAACAACGAGGTCTAAAACAAGGGCCAAGCCCCACTTCGAATACTCCCTTCAGGGCATATGCTCTTACAAGTAAGACATTGGGTGGGATGGGGTGAGGTCGGGGGGAACTGGTTAAATTGGGCCAACACACCGCCCTATTACAGAGATAATTGACCCGGCAGATTGGGTTCCTCTATGCAAGAGTTCGCTGCCTAGTTAACAGAATTCGAGCCTGAGGAGATCCAAAGACCTTGGGTTTGATCGCTCTTTGTCTGCCCAGGGGAGGCGGTTTAGCGGACTAAGTGGCGGGGGATAAAGATCTCATTGGCGGGTGTTCCCCAAAGGAGGTAGGTTGGACCGTAACTCATTCTTGGCGGTGGTTGGGTAGGCAACCACACGGAGCCAGACCTCGGTTGAGGTAACAGTTAGTGACCCATCCCTTCACCAAAGAAAAAAAAAGGCTTTTCTGTGCAATTAGAGAGAGTAACTCTCAGGGAATCTCGGTGATAATTCTGAATGCCATTCTTACTAATTTAAAAGTAATCGGAGGTAAGGTTAGTTGGCAGTCATTTTTCTGCTGAGACGGTGCGAGGTCACTTCGGTTCTGCCCACCTTCGATTTTATTTTTCTATCGTTTTCTGTAAGATCCCAATTTTGCATTTTCAATTTCTATTTCTTTCTGAAATCTACGTATTTCTGCAGATTTTTCAGTTGGACGAGTGGTTTTCGTGCTCAGCTGCCAATCCGGTGGTCCGAAGTTTGATTCTCGGCTCTTCCAACGCGCAATTAGAGGAATTTATTTCTGGCGATAGAAATTCATTTCTCGATCTAATATTGTTCGGATCCCTCAATAAGCTGTAGGTCCCGTTGCTAGGTGACCAATTGGTTCCTAGCCACGTAAAAATATCTAATCCTTCGGGCCAGCCCTAGGAGATCCGTTGATAAGCTCAGTGGTCTGGTTAAACTAAGATTTACTCAAGTTTTTCACCAGAGAGGGATCATCTTGTCAAGGGATACTTGGCCTTCTGTCGTATGTCAGTAAGGGTCGCACTGTATCTTTAAATGAGTATGAATGGCATTCAGACTTAACACCGAGATTCCCTAAGAGTTACTTTGAAGGAGAACAGCACTCTCTCTAATTGCACAAAAAGACTATTTTTTTTTCTTTTACCAACAATTCTATATTTAATCTGTGGAAAGTTATTGCAAACTCTACTACCTCTGATTGCTCAGAGCTACGGATACCTCCAATATCTTTGACTCGAAGAAATTTATAGCCAACTCAAATACATCAGGCTGGGTGAATTTACGGCCGTTTTTTACTATATTTGATAGCTGGAGTTAGTTACGAATTCCCCTTAATCCGTGATTTCATGAAAGTTAATGGCGACTCCAATATCAGGGATTGTTGGAACTTTACAACTTTTTTTTAATTTCTTTACGTTTTCTGTTGAAAACCCTTAGGGATAACTCCGTCAGCTCTGAATTACATAAAACCGCTGAATTTATTTGAATTGAAGGTTTGTAAGGGAATTTTTAACATAGTTTCGAACGCCATTAAAAGTAAGCAGTTAGAAAATTTAGTGCAAAGCAAGATATTCCCTTTATAAAAATGATATTAAACGAACGTAAAAAGAAATTGCTGCATTTACAAGATATTTGAGTAAAAGTATTTGTAGCCAATAATCCGCTGGCTCGAATTATCCATTCGGAGATTATTATGGATGCATTAAACAACAATGGGGGTCATTTCCATGTACGTGATGGGAAATGGAGTTTATGCAAATGACCAGCACGTTGGAAACAAAGGAGATTACATCATGCATATCAATACTGTTGGTGTAGGATTCCAGTGTATATTTGCTGGCGTTCCTGAGAGAGTTGTGTTTGTTCAGTGTGGTGTAAATGCTGAATTTCATCATGGGATAAGTTTAATTCTCTTTCAAGATTGCCGGAATTAGACTGGAGCGTTTTAAGAAAATTCTCTCTCTCTCTCTCTCTCTCTCTCTCTCTCTCTCTCAGGGAGTATATCTATCATACATACATAACATACATACACACACACACATATATATATATGTATATATATATATATATATATATATCTATATATATATATATATATATCATATATATAAAAGTAATGAACATCGCAAAAGGCGCCTGGGATTCAGATATCTTAGATAAAATCTTCTTCAACCGTGCTTAACAAATTAAAGAGAAAAATTATCACTGGGTGGGCCTTAGTTAAACAGCTAACCTGTGATATCGATCTCTTGGAATGTACCGCCTTTTCTGTAACTTTCTCATTCATTACCTACCTGCAGAGAGACACAACAGTCTCTGAATTTAGTGCTTAAATTTTATATTATAGCGTTAAGGGTTCCATCTATCTATCTATCTATCTATCTATCTATCTATCTATCATCTATCTATATATATATATATATATATATATAATATATATATATATATGTAAATATATATATATATATATATATATATATTATATATATATATATATATATATATATATATATATATATATATATAAATATGTATATATTATACATATATATATATATATATATATATTATATATATATATATATATATATATATATATACTATATTTTGAGAGAGAGAGAGAGAGATAGAGAGAGAGAGAGACTAATTCTGGCAATCTTGAAAGAGAATTAAACTTATCCAACGATGAAATCCAGCATTTACACAACACTGAACAAACAGCCCTCTCAGGAACGCCACCAAATATACACTGGAATCCTACACCAACAGTATTGATATGCATGATGTAATCTCCTTTGTTTCCAACGTGTTGGTCATTTGCATAAACTCCATTTCCCATCACGTACATGGAAATGACCCCCATTGTTGTTTAATGCATCCATAATAATCTCCGAATGGATAATTCGAGCCAGCGGATTATTGGCTACAAATACTTTTACTGAAATAGATATCTTGATATTGGACCATTTTTTTTAAAATAGTAGTTTTTTTATGATTTCTAATAAGGAGATGTCCTGAGTAGCAGAGATTCTACTGACGACTTTTAGTGGCGTTTGAATGTGTGTTAAAAATGCATTTACGAAAATCTGTAGTGCACGTTAACTGTGGGGTTACGTGTTTATTCAGGGTTTGGAAATAAGAGGCGATTTTTATCACTATTTTTGGGGTTTCCTTTAAGTACATAATAATACCTATATACTTCAACCAATAACAATTATCTTACTGAGGGCAGATTGTATCCGATAATGTCCTGACCTATAAATCAAACATTGTTACTTATTTTTATACCTGAAAAAGTGTCACAGCAAAAATTAAGATATATGAAATGTTGCATTTTCGTTTTTGTGTATAAAACGCATGATTTATAGGTTCTCACAAAGTCACTGAAGTACACTTAAGTAAATCCTCTTTTTCGTTCCTTGACAATGTCTTAGTGAAGACGAAACCGCTTGGATTTCTGACTGTCATTTTCCTGTGGTATTCGCTTTCGCTTATGTATTTATGTATGTATGTGCGTATATATAAATATAAAATATATTATATAAATATAAATATATAATATATATCATATATATATATATATATATATATTTTATGATATATATATATATATATATATATAGGTATATATATATATATATATATATATATATATATATATATATATATTATATATATATATTATGTATATATATATACGTATATATATATATATATATATATAGTATATATATATATATATTATATATATATATATATATATATATATATATATATATATATATATATATTTTTAATTTTTTAAACGAAGAAAATATTTGCCAGATTGTTATGTTGGTGGAAATATATCTTTCAGTATTTCGGAAAATATGTACTTAATAATCTTAAGCCTTGCATTTCCCTATAATGTCAATTTAACATCCTTTAATTTACCATGTACAATTTTTAGTAGTATAATAAAAATATGAATTAGTTTGAAAATATTAAGAAAAACACAATGCAAGGGAGTCAAGAATGATAGATTTGAAATATGTAGGAAATTATACGAACTACAGCATAAGTAAAGAATTATTTCAGTTATCTTTTGTAGAAGAGAAAACTAAGCAATGCAAAAGGTAATTCGAAGCCATTGTACTAAATTATTGTCCAAACCATAAAAAAAATATAATTTAACAGCGTTAAAAATTGCAATTTCACATTTATCATTCTAACGATGGTTCCTGGGCCATATCATATTCGTTCATTATAACCCTGACTTTTGAATTCAGCGGGATCACGTGACCAATTATCCCTAACAAATGCGTAGATATAAAAGCCATGCTATTTGCCTTTCGTTGCTTAAGAGCGCTTTGCTTGTGTGCAATTTTACAGGCAGATTCTCTTACAAAGAAAAAGTCAGTTCCGTGACTTTTTGCTTGTATGAATGATTACAGTGTCAGTTTCATTTGTGAAGTTCAACATTAAGCATCCATTTGCACAAGAGAAATAAATCAGAACTTGAACTTTCTTAAAAGCAAAGTCGAACTTTGTTCGCTTGTTTGGGAGTTTGTGTTTGCCACAGAAACTAGTCGAAGTTTTCTCATTACTCCAGAATCGTCGTGAAGTTTCGTCCACGGTGTTTGCTTTATATTTAACCACTTACACAGGGTTTAATTACAAGTTCATTATATTCTTCTAACCATGAAATCATTCAACTTTGACTCGCTTCGATATTAATGTTTCTATTCGTCTGGGATAAAATAAAAAGAAATTGGAGGCTATGGTTTGACTAATCAACCTCTCAATATATTCTGGAATGTTTAAGGTCATCTGATTGGGTCCATTTGATTACGTAAAATACATGTTTTTCCCGGTAATGAATTTACTAAATTTATATTCTTTCTGGTTTATCAAGCCAGTTGTAGAAGCTCCTCATTTCTTGATATTATCCTTGTTTATCACAGGTGACTTTGCTCTTTTTTGCCATTACTGGTCGTTTAATTCTTTTGTTAAAATAAGCAGCATCAATGATAAAAGTCCATATTCTGCATTTGAAGTACAGTATAATTAAACATTGTAATATAAGCGTTAAAATTATTAGCCATATAAAGGCTGTATCTAAAGGAACTACATGATAATTGGCAGTATATTTTATAGATTGCATTGCTAGGCGTCTTATGGAATTATATTCATACAAATTTACATAACATAATCCTCAATGTAAAAGGGTAGATTCGGGTAGAGAAGGAGACAGCAAAAAAAAAAAAAAAAAAAAAAAAAAAAAAAAACCCCCCCCCCAAAAAAAAAAAAAAAAAAAATTGAATTGATTCCATGATCAAAGTTCACCTGTTCCGACTGATGAAACGAATGTAAAAATAATGAAAAACCTAGATTAATACATACAGAATCAAAAATCGACATTGGTATAAAGGGGTAGAGAGATGAATGTTAATGAAAGTCCAATCATATCGAGGGTAATCCAAATATCACCTTTCATTAGGCTCAACATGATCGTTCTGAGAACATTCACAGCCTAATGAAACTTTACCCTGAAATGACATATCAGTGTTTGCCTTAGGTTATTCGTCGTGATAAAATAGCACCTGGGTTTCGATTATTTAAATGACTAAGGGTGGGTTCCATCTCTCTGACTTTCCTTTAGTGATGAATTTCTATTTGATAAAGCAGTTTACTCTCTCTCTCTCTCTCTCTCTCTCTCTCTCTCTCTCTCTCTCTCTATATATATATATATATATATATATATATATACATATATATATATATATATATATATATATATATATATATATATATATATATATATATATATATATATATATACACACACACACATATATATTATATATATATATATATTATATATATATATATATATATATATATATATATATATATATGTGTGTGTGTGTGTGTGTGTGTGTGTAGAGTCTACTGGTCACTTTATTATACAATACATAAGCAACTGTAATGGCCACAATGCCCTTTTAGCTTTTTGAATTCTTTGCTCCTTTTTGGATACGCTTGACACTGCAAAGCCTGAAGACCCGGGTTCAAGTGACCAGTAGATTCTACACACACACACACACACACACACACACACAGAGAGAGAGAGAGAGAGAGAGAGAGAGAGAGAGAAGAGAGAGAGAGAGAGAGAGAGAGAGAGAGCCGGGGAAATTTCACCTTGTTGAGAAGGGGCAAAAGCTAAGCACAGACGACGCAGGAAAATTCGAACATTCATTGAAATTCACTCTCTCTCTCTCTCTCTCTCTCTCTCTCTCTCCCCTCTCTCTCTCTCTCTCTCTCTCATCAACGCAGTCTATTTAGAAACAACGAGGTCTAAGACAAGGGCCAAGCCACACTTCGAATACTCCCTTCGGGGCATATGCTCTTACAAGTAAGACATTGGGTGGGGTGGGGTCGGGGGGAACTGGTTAAATTGGGCCAACACACCGCCCTATTACAGAGATAATTGACCCGGTAGATTGGGATCCTCTATGAATGAGTTCGCTGCTTAGTTAACAGAATTCGAGCCTGAGGAGATCCAAAGTCCTTGGGTTTGATCGCTCTTTGTCCGCCCAGGGGAGGCGGTTTAGCTGACTAAGTGGCGGGGGATAAAGACCTCATTGGCGGGTGTTCCCCAAGGGAGGTAGGTTGGGCCGTAACTCATTCTTGGCGGTGGTTGGGTAGGGAACCAGATGGAGCCAGACCTCGGTTGAGGTAACAGTTAGTGACCCATCACTTCACCAAAGAAAAAAAAGGCTTTCCTGTGCATGTAGAGAGAGTAACTCTCAGGGAATCTCGGTGATAATTCTGAATGCCATTCTTACTAATTTGAAAGTAATCGGAGGTAAGATTAGTTGGCAGTCATTTTATTGTTGAGACGGTGCGAGGTCTCTTCGGTACTCCCCATCTTCGATTTTATTTTTCTATCGTTTTCTGTAACATCCCAATTTTGCTTTTTGATTTCTAGTTCTTTCTGAAATCTAAGTATTTATACAGATTTTTCAGTTGGACGAGTGGTTGTCGCGCTCAGCTGCCAATCCGGTGGTCCGAAGTTGATTCTTGGCTCTTCCAACGAGGAATTAGAGGAATTTATTTCTGGCCATAGAAATTAATTTCTCGATCTAATGTAGTTCGGATCCCAGAATGAGCAGTAGGTCCCGTTGCTAGGTGACCAATTGGTTCCTAGCCACGTAAAAATATCTAATCCTTCGGGCCAGTCCTAGGAGAGCTGATAACCAGCTCAGTGGTCTGGTTAAACTAAGATATACTTAGGTTTTTCACCAGAGAGGGCCTTCTTGTCAAGGGATACTTGGTCTTCTGTCGTATGTCCATAAGGGTCTTGAATACACAAGGTCGCACTGTATCTTCATCGACAAATAATTTCATCTTGACTGGAAAATCTGCAGAAATACTTACGTAGATTTCAGAAAGAACACAAATCGAAAAGGCAAAATTGGGATGTTACAGAAAACGATAGGAATATAAAATCGAAGGTGGGCAGTACCAGAGTGACCTCGCTCCGTCTCAAAAAAAAAAAAAAAAAAAAAAAAAAAACACTCCCGACCAACCTTACCTCCGATTACTTTTAAATGAGTAAGAATGTCATTCAGACTTAGCACAGAGATTCCCTGAGAGTTACTGTGAAGGAGAACAGCACTGTCTCTAATTGCCCAGAAAGACTTTTTTTCACCAACAATTCTGTATTTGATCCGTGGAAAGTTATTGCAAACTCTACTATCTCTGATTGCTCAGGGCTAAGGATACCTCCAATATCTTTGACTCCAGGAAATTTATAGCTAACTCAAATACATCACGCTGGTGAAGGTTAACGGTAACAGCCGTTTTCTACTATATTTGATAGCTGGAGTTAGTTACGAATTCCCCTTAATCCTTGATTTCATGAAAGAATTATTTCAGTCATCTTTTGTAAAAGGCAAAACTAAGCAATGCAAAACGTAATTCGAGGCCATTTCACGAAATTATTGTCCAAACCATAAAAAATATAATTCAACAGCGTTAAAAACTGCAATTTCACATTTATCATTCTAACGATGGTTCCTGGGCCATATCATATTCCTTCATTATATCCCCGACTTTTGAATTCAGCGGGGTCACGTGACCAATTATCCCTAACAAATGCGTAGATATAAAAGCCATGATATTTGCCTTTCGTTGCTTAAGAGCACTTTGCTTGTATGCAATTTTACAGGCAGATTCTCTCACAAAGAAAAAGTCAGTTCCGTGACTTTTTGCTTGTATGAATGATTACAGTGTCAGTTTCATTTGTGAAGTTCAACATTAAGCATCCATTTGCACAAGAGAATCAAATCAGAACTTGAACTTTCTTAAAAGCAAAGTCGAACTGCGTTCGCTTTTTTGGGAGTTTGTGTTTGCCACAGAAACTAGTCGCAGTTTTCTCATTACTCCAGAATCGTCGTGAAGTTTCGTCCACTGTTTGCTTTATATTAAACCACTTACACAGGGTTTAATTACAAGTTCATTATATTCTTCTAACCATGAAATCATTCAACTTTGCCTCGCCTTCGATATTAATGTTTCTATTCGTCTGGGATAAAATAAAAAGAAATTGGAGGCCATGGTTTGACTAATCAACCTCTCAATATATTCTGGAATGTTTAGGGTCATCTGATTGGGTCCATTTGATTACGTAAAATACATGTCTTTCCCTGTAATGAATTTACTAAATCTCTATTCTTTGTGGTTTATCAAGCCAGTGGTAGAAGCTCCTCATTTCTTGATATTATCCTTGTTTATCACAGGTGACTTTGCTCTTTCTTGCCATTACTGGTCGTTTAATTCTTTTGTTAAAATAAACAGCATCAATGATAAAAGTCCATATTCTGCATTTGAAGTACAGTATAATTAAACATTGTAATATAAGCGTTAAAATTATTAGCCATATAAAGTCTGTATCTAAAGGACCTACATGATAATTGGCAGCATATTTTATAGATTGCATTGCTAGGCGTCTTATGGAATTATATTCATACAAATTTACATAACATAATCCTCAATGTAAAAGGGCAGATTCGGGTAGAGAAGGAGATAGCAAAAAAAAATATTGAATTGATTCCGTTATCAAAGTTCATCTGTTCCGACTGATGAAACGAATGTAAATATAACGAAAAACCTAGATTAATACATACAGATTAAAATCGACATTGGTAAAAAGGGGTAGAGAGATGAATGTTAATGAAAGTCCAATCACTTCGAGGGTATTCCAAATATCACCTTTCATTAGGCTCAACAGGATCGTTCTGCGAACATTCACAGCCTAATGAAACTTTACCCTGAAATGATAAATCAGTGTTTGCCTTAGGGTATTCGTCGTGATAAAATAGCACCTGGGTTTCGATTATTTAAATGACTAAGGGTGCGTTCCATCTCTCTGACTTTCCTTTAGTGATGAATTTCTATTTGATAAAGCATTTTACTCCCTCTCTCTCTCTCTCTCTCTCTCTCTCTCTCTCTCTCTCTACTATATATATATATATATATATATATATACATATATACATATATATATGTGTGTGTGTGTGTGTGTGTAGAATCTACTGGTCACTTTATTATACAATACATAAGCAACTGTAATGGCCTAAATGCCCTTTTAGCTTTTTGAATTCTTTGCTCCTTTTGGATACGCTTGACACTGCAAAGCCTGAAGACCCGGGTTCAAAGACTTTTTTTTTTTTTAAGAAATTGTGATGTCCAGTACCGGGAAACAATATGAAAATTTCTAAAGCAAAATTATTTGACTTAGATCTTCAGGCGTTGTAGTGATAACCGTATCCAAAAAAAGAGCAAAGAATTCAAAAAGCTAAGAGGGCATTGTGGCCATTACAGTTGCTTATGTATTGTATAATAAAGTGACCAGTAGATTCTACACACACACACACACACACACACACACACACACACACAGAGAGAGAGAGAGAGAGAGAGAGAGAGAGAGAGAGAGAGCCGGGGAAATTTCACCTTGTTGAGAAGGGGCAAAAGCAGGAAACTGCTTGGCACAGTCAACGCAGGATAATTCGAACAAACATTGAAATTCTCTCTCTCTCTCTCTCTCATCAACGCAGTCTATTTAGAAACAACGAGGTCTAAGACAAGGGCCAAGCCACACTTCGAATACTCCCTTTGGGGCATATGCTCTTACAAGTAAAACATTTGGTGGGGTGGGGTGGGGTCGGGGGAACTGGTTAAATTGGGCCAACACACCGCCCTATTACAGAGATAATTGACCCGGTAGATTGGGATCCTCTATGCATGAGTTCGCTGCCTAGTTAACAGAATTCGAGCCTGAGGAGATCCAAGGACCTTTGGTTTGATCGCTCCTTGTCGGCCCAGGGGAGGCGGTTTAGCGGACTAAGTGGCGGGGGATAAAGATCTCATTGGCGGGTGTTCCCCAAGGGAGGTAAGTTGGGCCGTAACTCATTCTTGGCGGTGGTTGGGTAGGGAGCCAGACGGAGCCAGACCTCGGTTGAGGTAACAGTTAGTGGGCCCATCCCTTCACCAAAGAAAAAAAAATGTTTTTCTGTGCATTTAGAGAGAGTAACTCTCAGGGAATCTCGGTGATAATTTTGAATGGCATTCTTACTAATTTAAAAGTAATCGGAGGTTGGCAGTCATTTTTCTGTTGAGACGGTGCGAGGTCACTTCGGTACTGCCCACCTTCGATTTTATTTTTCTATCGTTTTCTGTAAGATCCCAATTTTGCCTTTTCGATTTCTATTTCTTTCTGAAATCTGAATATTTTCACAGATTTTTCAGTTGGACGAGTGGTTTTCGCGTTCAGCTGCCAATCCGGTGGTCCAAAGTTCGATTCTCGGCTCTTCCAACTCCAACGCGGAGTTAGAGGAATTTATTTCTGGCGATAGAAATTCATTTCTCGATATAATGTGGTTCGGATCCCTCAATAAGCTGTAGGTCCCGTTGCTAGGTGACCAATTGGTTCAAAATATCTAATCCTTCGGGCCAGCCGTAGGAGAGCTGTTAATCAGCTCAGTGGTCTGGTTAAACTAAGATATACTTAAACTTTTTCACCAGAGAGGGATCTTCTTGTCAAGGGATACTTGCTCTTATGCCGTATGTCCGTAAGGGTCATGAATACACAAGGTAGCACTGTATCTTCATCGACAAATAATTTCATCTTGAGAGGAAAATCTGCGGAAATACTTAGATTTCAGAAAGAACTACAAATCGAAAAGGTAAAAGGATAGGAAAATAAAATCGAAGGTGGGCAGTACTACCGAAGTGACCTCGCTCCGTCTCAGAAAAAAAAACTCCCAACTGACCTTCCCTCTGATTACTTTTAAATGAGTCAGAATGGCATTCACACTTAGCACGGAGATTCTCTGAGAGTTACTGTGAAGGAGAACAGCACTCTCTCTAATTGCACAGAAAGACCTTTTTTTTTTCACCAACAATTCTATATTTGATCCGTGGAAAGTTGATTACTCAAGAGCTACGGATACCTCCAATATCTTTGACTCCAGCAAATTTATAGCTAACTCAAATACATCAGGCTGGGTGAATTTACGGCCGTTTTCTACTATATTTGATAGCTGGAGTTAGTTACGAATTCCCCTTAATCCTTGATTTCATGAAAGTTAATGGCGACTCCAATATCAGGGATTGTTGGAACTTTGCAACTTTTCTTTTGATTTCTTTACGTTTTCTGTTGAAAACATTTAGGGACACCTCAGTCAGCTCTGAATTACATAAAACCGCTGAATTTATTTGAATTGAAGGTTTGAAAGTGAATTTTTAACATACCTTCGAACGCCATTAAAAGTAATCAGTTAGGACCTTTAGTGCAAAGCAAGATATTCCCTTTATAAAAATGATATTAAACGAACGTAAAAAGAAATTGCTGCATTTACAAAATATTTCAGTAAAAGTATTTGTAGCCAATAATCCGCTGGCTCGAATTATCCATTCGGAGATTATTATGGATCCATTAAACAACAATAGGGGTCATTTCTCTGTACGTGATGCGAAATGGAGTTTATGCAAATGACCGACACGTTGGAAACAAAGGAGATTACATCATGCATATCAATACTGTTGGTGTAGGATTCCAGTGTATATTTGCTGGCGTTCCTGAGAGAGCTGTGTTTGTTCAGTGTGGTGTAAATGCTGAATTTCATCATGGGATAAGTTTAATTCTCTTTCAAGATTGCCGGAATTAGACTGGAGCGTTTTAAGAAATTCTCTCTCTCTCTCTCTCTCTCTCTCTCTCTCTCTCTCTCTCTCAGGAGTATATCTATACATACATACATACATACACACACACACACACACACACACACACACACAATATATATATTATATATATATATATATATATATATATATATATATATATATATATAAAAGTAATGAACATCGCAAAAGGCGCCTGGGATTCAGATATCTTAGATAAAATCTTCCTTCAACCGTTGCTTAAGACAATTAAAGAGAAATGATCAACTGGGGTGGCCTTAGTTAAACGGCTAACCTGGGGATCGATCTCTTGGTGTAAATACCGCCTTTTCAGTATTTTTCTCATTCATTACCTACCTGCAGAGAGATACAACAGTCTCTGAATTAATTGCTTACTTTTTATATTTTAGCATTTTTAAGGGCTCCATTTATCTATATATACTAATAGATCTATATATATATATATATTCTATTATAATATAATATATATTATATAATAATATAGTATATATATATATATATATGTGTGTGTGTGTGTATATATAATACATATATGTAGATATATATATATTATATACTATATATGATATATATATATATATATGTGTGTGTAGTGTGTATATATAATACATATATATATACTATATATGTATATATATATATATATATATATCCATATATGTGTGTGTGTGTGTATATATAATACTATATATATATATATATATATATATATATATCTATATATTATACTATATATTAAGAGAGAGAGAGAGAGAGAGAGAGAGAGAGAGAGAGAGACTAATTCTGGCAATCTTGAAAGAGAATTAAACTTATCCAATGATGAAATCCAGCATTTACACAACACTGAACAAACACAGCTCTCTCAGGAACGCCACCAAATATACACTGGAATCCTACACCAACAGTATTGATATGCATGATGTAATCTCCTTTGTTTCCGACGTGTTGGTCATTTGCATAAACTCTATTTCCCATCACGTACAGAGAAATGACCCCCATTGTTGTTTAATGAATCCATAATAATCTCCGAATGGATAATTCGAGCCAGCGGATTATTGGCTACAAATACTTTTACTGAAATAGATATCTTGATATTGGACCATTTTTTTTTAAATAGTTGTTTTTTATGATTTCTGATAAGGAGATGTCCTGAGTAGCAGAGTTTCTACTGACGACTTTTAGTGGCGTTTGAATGTGTGTTAAAAATACATTTACGAAAATCTTTAGTGCACGTTAAATGTGGGGCTCCGTGTTTATTCAGGGTTTGGAAATAAGAGGCGATTTTTATCACTATTTTTGGGGTTTCCTTTAAGTACATAATAATACCTATATACTTCAACCAATAACAATTATCTTACTAAGGGCAGATTGTATCCGATAATGTCCTGACCTATAAATCAAACATTGTTACTTATTTTTATACGAAATGTTGCTTTTTCGTTTTTGTGTATAAAACGCCTGATTTATAGGTTCTCACAAAGTCACTGAATTACACTTAAGCAAATCCTCGAATTCGTTCATTGACAATGTTTTAGTAAAGACGAAAGCGCTTGGATTTCTGACTATCATTTTCCTGTGGTATTCGCTTATATATGCATGAATGTGCATATATAAATATAAAAAGATATATATATATAATATATATAATAATATATATATGATATATAGTATATATATATATATATATATAATATATATATATATATATATATATATATATATATATATATATATATATATATATATAATTTTCAAACGAAGAAAATATTTGCCAGATTGTCATGTTGGTGCAAATATATCTTTCAGTATTTCGGAAAATATGTACTTAATAATCTTAAGCCTTGCATTTCCCTATAATGTCAATTTAACATCTTTTAATTCACCATATATAATTTTAAGTAGGATAATAAAAATGTAAATAAGTTCGAAAATATTAAGAAAACACAATGCAAGGGAGTCAAGAATGATAGAATTGAAATATGTAGGAAATTATACAAACTACAGCATAAGTAAAGAATTATTTCAGTTATCTTTTGCAAAAGGCAAAACTAAGCAATGCAAAAGGGAATTCGAGGCCATTTTACGAAATTATTGTCCAAACCATAAAAAAAATACAATTCAACAGCGTTAAAAATTGCAATTTCACATTTATCATTCTAACGATGGTTCCTGGGCCATATCATATTCGTTCATTATAACCCAGACTTTTGAATTCAGCGGGATCACGTGACCAATTATCCCTAACAAATGCGTAGATATAAAAGCCCTGATATTTGCCTTTCGTTGCTTAAGAGCGCTTTGCTTGTATGCAATTTTACAGGCAGATTCTCTCACAAAGAAAAAGTCAGTTCCGTGACTTTTTGCTTGTATGAATGATTACAGTGTCAGTTTCATTTGTGAAGTTGAACATTAAGCTTCCATTTGCACAAGAGAATCAAATCAGAACTTGAAATTTCTTAAAAGCAAAGTCGAACTTCGTTCGCTTGTTTGGGAGTTTGTGTTTGCCACAGAAACTAGTCGCAGTTTTCTCATTACTCCAGAATCGTCGTGAAGTTTCGTCCACTGTTTGCTTTATATTAAACCACTTACACAGGGTTTAATTACAAGTTCATTACATTCTTCTAACCATGAAGTCATTCAACTTTGCCTGGCCTTCGATATTAATGTTTCTATCTGTCTGGGATAAAATAAAAAGAAATTGGAGGCCATGGTTTGACTAATCAACCACTCAATACATTCTGGAATGTTTAAGGTCATCTGACTGGGTCCATCTGATTACGTAAAATACATGTTTTTTCCCGGTAATGAATTTACTAAAATCTCTATTCTTTCTGATTTATCAAGCAATTGTTAGAAGCTCCTCATTTCTTGATATTATCCTTGTTTATCATAGGTGACTTTGCTCTTTCTTGTCATTACTGTTCGTTTAATCCTTTTGTTTAAATATGCAGCATCAATGACAAAAGTCCATATTCTGCATTTGAAGTACAGTATAATTAAACATTGTAATATAAACGTTAAAATTATTAGCCATATAAAGTCTGTAACTAAAGGACCTACATGGTAATTGGTAGTATGCTTTGCAGATTACATTGCTAGGCATCTTTTGGTATTATATTCATACAAATTTACATAACATAATCCTCAATGTAAAAGGGTAAATTCGGGTAGAGAAGGAGACAGCAAAAAAAAAAAAAAAAAAAAAAAAACTTGAATTGATTCCATGATCAAAGTTCACCTGTTCCGACTGATGAAACGAACTTAAAAATAATGAAAAACCTCGATTAATACATATAGAATCAAAAATCGACATTGGTAAAAAGGGGTAGAGAGATGAATGTTAATGAAAGTCCAATCATCGAGGGTACTCCAAATATCACCTTTCATTAGGCTCAACAGGATCGTTTTGCGAACATTCACAGCCTAATGAAACTTTACCCTGAAATGACATATCAGTGTTTGCCTTAGGTTATTCGTCGTGATAAAATAGCACCTGGGTTTCGATTATTCAAATGACTAATGGTGCGTTCCATCTCTCTGACTGTCCTTTAGTGATGAATTCACTTTGGTAACATGTAATGAATAGGCTGTGTTCCCTATTCGTATCTTCCTTTGAGTGATAAAACCACCATTTGCAAACACAAAATACCTCGGGTTTAGACCATTTAAATGATCAGGACATTGTTCACTTTCCCTGTCTTTCTTTGACTGATAAATTCACCATTTATAAACAAACAATACCTCGGTTTTAGACCATTTAAACGACTAACGCTCTCTCTCTCTCTCTCTCTCTCTCTGTCTGATACACAGATTCACCACGTGCAAGCAAACATAATATTTCAATAACAACTGCCTAACGCTTCGTGCGTCCAAGTAACGTCTGAACACTATCTCATCATATTCCCTTCCAGAGAGCGTTCGCCTGGGCGTAGCAGCTATACCGGAATAATTTTACAAGGATTCTGGTTCTCTGCATTGTCTAATTGTACCAGGAGAGAGAGAGAGAGAGAGAGAGAGAGAGAGAGAGAGAGAGAGAGAGAGAGAGAGAAACGGGGCAATCTCAGAGCGAGAAGCCAAAGAAACCTCTTTTACAGCATCTGAACTCAGCAAGCGGTGATTGCGAGATCTTTCGACGTGGGATCCCAGGGTCGCGTCTTTGCTAAACCTTGCGACGTCTGAGGACTTTCTGGGACCTACGATGTGATTTTAGGACGCTAAATGGTTTCATTTTAATTTCAGTTCGTTGATTTTCAAGGCGACGTCGCTGGGATTTTGATGTAACTTGAATGGAATGCTGTGTCTGGTTCTTTCATTAACTCTGTTTTTATTTTCGAATGATTCTCATCGCGTTATGCTCATATTCTTGATCAGCTCTCTCTCTCTCTCTCTCGCTCTCTGTCTCTCTGTCCTCGTCTCTCTGGTCTGTCTTGTCTCGTCCCTCTGTCCTCTCTCTCTCACATACACAACTACACCGTATAATGATTTCATAAACAGAAACTCTTTGCGTTCTGTAAAAGCGATATGATAAAGCTTAAACTACAGTTATACATATATTATATATATATATATATATTATAATATATATATATATATATATATATATAATAATAAATATATATATAATGCGTGCAGGTATATATAGACATGACATGGTCTGGGCACCGTTCTTCATAATGGAGGTATGTCCCGAATAAGTAGGGTTCATTAAACATGGATGGTTCCGTACTTTGAAAAAACTCCCATCCACCCACCCACCCACACGCACACACACACACAAACAATGCTTTCGCAATGAACCGACGATAATGAGGTAGCAACTCGTTCGTTCAAACGACAGCAGTTCCCCAAATGACAAACAGCCGAGGCCTTCATAACAGTTACCCGCCCTTGTGGACGCCTCAACTCCTATAGATTGAATTCCCCACAGCCGATAATGGAGTCTATCGACCTGACGACGAAAGGAGCAGTAAGCAAGCTTCTAGCGGCTCGGGATCACCGATCAAGTACCGATGGTCGATAGTTACGCAAGGCAATCTGCAGCGCGCCGCGCCCGTTCGGGTGAAATACGCGGGCTGCGCCGAATTCGAGGATTCCTAGAGTCCCGAAAAGGGGGCGTCTTTTGTGGGAGATGAGAGGGCCATGTTGTTCTTGGAGATATGCTTTGTCTTTCTTGTTTGTGCCTCGCTTTGTGGGTACGTGTGTGTGTGTTTGTGTGAGTGTATATTGTATATTTATATATATATATTAGTATATATATTATATTATATATATGTATAGCACATATATACACTTATATTATATTCATTATATATATAGTAATATATATATATATATATATATATATATATATATATATATATATATATATATATGCAACTGTAATAGCCACAATGCCCTCTTAACTTCTCGGATTTTTTGCTCTTTCTTTGATACGCCAGTCACTAGAAAGCTTGAAGATCCAGGTTCAAAGATTTTTTTTTTTAAAGAAATTGTGATGTCCGGTACCGGGAAACGACATCAAATTTTCTCAAAAAAAGATTCTTTGAACTTCGATCTTCAGGTTTTGTAGTGACAAGCGTATCCAAAAAAAGCAAGGAATTCAAGAAGTTAAGAGGGCATTGTGGCTATTACAGTTACATATGTATTTGGTAAAAAAGGGACCAGTAGATTCTACACACACACACACACACACTACATACATACATATATATATATATATATATATATATATATATATATATATATATATATATATATATATATATATATATATAATACTCCTCACTATAAAATTAGTTAGAACGTCAAGGTCTCGAAGGAAAGTAGTAGGTCCTAATATCACTAATATTACCAAGAACATCTGTCAATTCAAATGACGATTTAACTCATCCACTTTCTTCTCCATTTACATCTGAAGAACGAAAGAAAGTAAAAGGAAGTTGAGGAACGTTGAAGAAATAAAGGTGAAAAGTTCAGTGCCACTTTTGGCGTCAACCGCATTTG
>NC_061094.1:53857233-53859733 GCF_015104395.2 Macrobrachium nipponense
ATATATATATATATATATATATATCATACTGTACTGGTGTCACGCTTGGCTCTACAGTACAGGAGCAGAGTTCGAATCCTTTTTAGGAAAGGGAGGACAAAACACGTCAGTTTGAGACTTTTGAAGTCCCACCGTGTCCACGAAGACCTAGAGATGCGAGTGGATTAAAAAAAAATAATAAACCTCAACAGTTGAATCTAGAGTTCTAACTTCGTCATTTACCAACACAAACCTACAAGGGATAACATATATGAACTCCTTTCCTCGGTCACAACTACCACTCGTAGTTACGACGTCTCGTGACTCCCTTTTGTATAGAGCGAGGCATGAAATCATTTTATTCCGTGGAAGGCAATTTTTTCCTATCATGCGAAAGACGACGTTACTTCGGATACAAAGAGAAATACAAAGCGAAAAGATCTGACCTGGCCAATTGTGAGTCATCATTGTGATCGTGGATCATGTGATGTGACGTCAAGTGAGAGAGCAAGAGAGAGAAGAGAGAGAGAGAGAGAGAGAGAGAGAGAGAGAGAGAGAGAGAGAGAGAGAGAGAGAGAGAGACTAAATCTGGAAGCTAAATCATTATAGATTTATCTAAAATTGACTGTGAGGTGACCAATTTACTATCATATATATATATATATATATATATATATATATAATATATATATATATATATATATATATATATATATATATATATAGAGAGAGAGAGAGAGAGAGAGAGAGAGAGAGAGAGAGAGAGAGAGAGAGAGAGGAGACATTAAATCCGGAAGCACGATAATTTTAGTTTTAATGAAAAACTGACTGTGAAAGTAAGCTAATTATCCCATGTGTGATTTGCCCAAGGTAGCAACTTTACGAGAGAGAGAGAGAGAGAGAGAGAGAGAGAGAGAGAGAGAGAGAGAGAGAGAGAGAGATACTAAATCTGGAACCCAAATAATTCTCGTTTTAATAAAAAATCTGAAGGTGAGGTAAATTAATTAACCAAAGAGTGATTTGCCCTGTTCGCAACTTGACTGATATACAAGCAAAGTTTTGCATTTATTTCATTGCTGCGATAAAATGGCACGTATCTTCCTAAAGACGGAAAAAATATATATCCAAAGGGACCTTTTAAAACAATAAGATTTTACAATGGTTCTCTCAAATATAATCTCCCATTGAACGAAGAAAATATAGTCTATTTTAAGGGACCTCTTATGATATATATACATTTTACGGTGGTTCTGTTAAACATAATCTCCAAACAGATTTAATGATATTCTTTACAGTGCTTGTATTTAACATAATGTCCTGTGGAAAGAGGAGAAAATAATACATACATACATACATACATATATATCAAGAGCCAGCAGGAAAAATGAAAAACAGCAGTACCTAGCGCTTTCGTGTATTCTTGACACACCTCATCAGGGTACAATATATAAAAGAATGAAAAATAGCTTCGAAATATCAAAGGTAAACATAAAAACAAAAAAGTAAAATACAGAACAATCAAACAGCCTAGTCAAGAAGTAATTTGCTTGTTTTACCTTTTGACAACAGGTTTCTTTCTTTGCCAAAAATGTTTAAAGTTTTTAATGTTAACGTTGTTTTTAGTAACACTAAGTCTGTAAGAACAATTTTAATAAGGAACTCTCCAAATTTACAAACGGGTTGCATTTACGAAATTCCATGCAGAGATTGTGATAAAAAATATATTGGTCAAAGTGGCAAACTACTGGCATCAAGATTAAATCAACATAAATATTGTGTACGTGTAGGAAGTACATCGAGTGCTCTCTTTTTAACATATGAAATAATTTTAATCACGCCAAATTAATTGGAACAATTCAAGGTAAACAATTTTATTTTGTAGAAAAGGGTAAGGAAATCAATTTTTTTTTTTACAATTTTTTTTAAAAGAAATATTTCTAGAATCTAGTATAATAAAATATAAGTCATGTAGTGTTTTTAATATTAGCAACGGACAATATAAACTAGATAGCTGGCTTACGAAATGTATTGTTGACAACTTCGTAACTATGTAATTGACTGCTTAGTAGTTCCATTTCCATTTGTTGTTGTCCTTTAAGTGTAATTCTAGGCTGTGGACCATTTGTTTCTTGACTAGGCTGTCTGATTGTTCTGTATTTTACTTTTTTGTTTTTATGTTTACCTTTGATATTTCGAAGCTATTTTTCATTCTTTTATATATTGTACCCTGATGAGGTGTGTCAAGAATACACGAAAGCGCTAGGTACTGCTGAAAAAATAATTTTTTCCTGCTGGCTCTTGATATACAAATCTTCACGTGTTACTTGTGATCGTATAATACATACATACACACACACATATATTATATTATATATATATATATATATATATATATATATATATATATATATATGTATATCTTTATCTATATCTAATATATATATATATATTAGGTTATATATATATATATATATATATATATATATATATATATATATATATATATATACTATATATCTAT
>NC_061094.1:53864733-53867233 GCF_015104395.2 Macrobrachium nipponense
CCGAGGTAGAGAGAATTAGATATTAATGGACATTTGCAGCTCAAATGATTTATATGAATCACTGTGATGTGATAAGCATTCATAACAAGGTTACGGTGGTCAAACTCTCGAATTGGCTAGCATGGTTGAGGGGGTTTCATATCGATTCTAATTACGAAAAAACACCGAGATCGTTGGTGATTTGTAATGGTCAGAATTGATATAAACTTATAGCCTCTCTGATGGCCGACTCGATAACATCACTGTCCGTTTCTGATTTTGTTTCCCGTCCACTGGACAGTGGTTGGATCCCATGGGGGGACGAAATTATTATCAACTAAAACTTCCCCTTCGGTACATATTTGAAAATATATCAATTCCGAGGTAGAGCAAATTAGACATTAATGGATATTTGTAGCTCGAATGATTTATATGAATCACGGTGATGTGATAAGCATTCATAACAAGGCTACGTTGGTTTCATATCGATTCTAATTACGAAAAAACACTGAGATCGGCAGGGATTTGTAATGGTCAGAATCGATATAAACTTATAGTCTCTCTGCTGGCCGACTCGATAGCATCACTGTCTGTTTCTGATTTTGTTTCCCGATGGTGTTTCATGGGGGGTTAAATTATTAGGGATATTCCCCGGTCCACTGGACGGTGGTTCGATTCCCATGGGGGGGATGAAATATTATCAAACTAAAATTCCCCTTGGGTACATATAGAAAATACATCAATTCCCGAGGGTAGAGCGAAACTTAGACATTAATGGACACTTTGTAGCTCGAATGATTTATATGAATCACGGTGATGTGATAAGCATTCATAACAAGGCTACGTTGGTCAAACGCTCGAATTGGCTAGCATGGTTGAGGGGGTTTCATATCGATTCTAATTACGAAAAAACACCGAGATCGACGGTAGTTTGTAATGGTCAGAATCCATATAAATTTAAAGCCTCTCTGCTGTCCGACTCGATAGCATCACTGTCCGTTTCTGATTTCGTTTCCCGTCCACTGGACGGTGGTTCGATCCCATGGGGGGATGAAATTATTATCAACTAAAAATTCCCCTTCGGTACATATATAAAAATACATCAATTCCGAGGTAGAGCAAATTAGACATTAATGGACATTTGTAGCTCGAATGATTTATATGAATCACGGTGATGTGATAAGCATTCATAACAAGGCTACGTTGGTCAAACGCTCGAATCGGCTAGCATGGTTGAGGGGTTTCATATCGATTCTAATTACAAAAAAACACCGAGATCGACGGTGATTTGTAATGGTAAGAATCGATATAAACTTATAGTCTCTCTGCGGCCGACTCGATAGCATCACTGTCCATTTCTGATTTCGTTTCCCGTCCACTGGACGATGGTTCGATCCCATGGACGAAAATTATTATCAAACTAAAAATTCCCCTTCGGTACTATATGAAATATATCAATTCCGAGGTAGAGCGAATTAGATATTAAAGGACATTTGTAGCTCGAATGATTTATATGAATCACGGTGATGTGATAAGATTAGGGGGTGGGAGGTAGGATGAAACCCCATTATAAACCCCACTATAACCCTGTTAGGTTTCATGACCATCGGACCAGTCATTTGTCCGTGATTGAATGGCAGAAGGACAGACATAACGCCCATTATGGTAAGATATATATATATCTATATATATATATAGATATATATATATATATATATAACAAAATGACAAAATGAAAGACTAAAAAGCTGATACCCCAATCCAGCGGAACAAATTTATCATATATATATTATATATATATATTATATATATATATACTAGTATATATATATATATATATTATATATTATAATATATATATATATATATATATATATATATATATATATATATATAAGTCGTGAGTGTGTGTGCATGTCAGTGTACGTCAGTGCATTTGTCAGCACAGTCCATTTCGCCTTTTATTTTGTTCCCAGTTGAAATCACAAAGAGAGAGAGAGAGAGAGAGAGAGAGAGAGAGAGAGAGAGAGAGAGAGAGAGAGAGAGAGAACACAGCAGCTAATACTCTGAAAAGTGGAGAGGGTTTCCTCACGGGGGAAAATAGTTCACCGTAACACTTTTACCTATGACTGGGGTTTTGAAGTTCAAAGTAAAAAAAAAAAAAGAATAAAAAAAGTTACAAAAAAAGCCAAAACAATTATTTTGAACAACGAAAACTATTTTTCCAACTCTCCCTTTTTTGGAAATGGATCCGCAACTCTGGCACAGGAAGCGAAAGATTGAAGCAGTTTGTTTTATGGAAAAGGAGTTTATTTTTCTAAAGAATGGCTTTGTTTTTTTTTAAGTAGGGAATATAAAGGAGTTGGTTAATTCAGCTATAGATTTAGAATATCTCTCGACAGGCCTCCACATTAATTCAAAATTAGTAAAATGACAGCTTTTTTGAGAAAAGGGAATTTCCATAATATAACCTTTTTTATTTGCTTTATCTCTGACGCCACAGTAATTCAAAACTACATAG
>NC_061094.1:53872233-53877233 GCF_015104395.2 Macrobrachium nipponense
TACTATCATGGCTTAACTTTAACCTTAAAAAAACATTAAAACTACTAAGGCTAGAGGGCTGCAATTTGGTATGTCTGATGATTGGAGAGTGGATGATCGATATACCAATTTGCAGCCCTCTAGCCTCAGTAGTTTTTTTTTAGATCTAAGGGCGGACAGAAAAAGTTTGGACGGACAGACAAAATAGCCACCTCAATAATTATCTTTTACAGAAAACTAAAACTGTTAAATAACGATAATTTTCGACAGTTATCAACACAAACAACAAAATTCAGAACGGTTGGTTTTAAACGGACATGAATATCTCAAACCTGGCTTCATAATCTCGCTCGGCTTGGTCTAAACATTGCGATTTGGAAAGCAATTTGGAATCTCATAATTTATGACACAATTAATGTCATAAAGGAGGGCAGAGAGAGAGAGAGAGAGAGAGAGAGAGAGAGAGAGAGAGAGGTCACCCTACCTCATATATTATGACCAAGGGCGCATCTGGTACACGACTTCCATTTTGTGGTTGTAATCATTAGAGAGTGGAAAACTTTATTTTCATTGTTGTAGTATGATGTATGCCCAGGTAGTACGGAACCGCTCCCCCTCCCCCCTTCTCTCTCTCTCTCTCTCTCTCTCTCTTTCTTTTACCTTTCACATTAACAGCTTTAACCATGATCTATTTTATTCCGTAGCACATCGACAGTGAAAAGAAATTCTCTCTCTCTCTCTCTCTCTCTCTCTCTCTCTCTTTTACCTTTCACATTAACAGCTTTAACATGATCTGTATTTTATTCCGTAGCACATCGACAGTGAAATAGACCTCTCTCTCTCTCTCTCTCTCTCTCTCTCTCTCTCTCTCTCTCTCTCACCAACCTTTAATATCATTTTAATACATATAAGAGTTCAAAGGCGCCATATTACTCTAGAACTCACATTTTTATCAAGCGCAATTAACGAAGTTATTGTAGCCCTCTAGAAGAGTTTGCTCTAGGAATTAACCCGTAAAATTTCATTAGCTTCTGCAACATATGCTGACCTTTCCTCCAAAAACAATTTCGTTTTCCCATCGTGCAATTTAACAATTTAGAAAATATAACCAAATATGCATATACGAAGGCGGAATATGCTAAAACAGAGACAAACGAAAGAGAGAGATTCATTCATGAAAGTATTCTATGAGAGAGAGAGAGAGAGAGAGAGAGAGAGAGAGAGAGAGAGAGAGAGACTTGTTAGTCCATCCGAGGAGACATCGTGTGCTCACTTATCTGTAAGAGCAGGTTTTACTGTTCATTCACAGTGTTCTAATGATCTTGCTTAGCTTTCTTTTAAACTCTTCCACACTGAGAGAGAGAGAGAGAGAGAGAGAGAGAGAGAGAGAGAGAGAGAGAGAGAGAGAGAGAGAGAGAGAGTATACTAGTTTCCAGAATAAGCCTGCTTGTCGATATCATTAATGTTCTATGATCAAAGTGTTCTCTTGCTGAAGCCTTTTGATATTTCTTTCATAAACTATATTTTCCCTAAATCTATCAGTAAACCCTTCTTTATATCCCATATTAGGTAAGTTTTAAAAACTATATGAACCCTTACATACATGCAATCTTTGTATCTATTCACCTTTGTTTACAAAAAAAAAAGATCCTCTAAATAAAGTGGGCTGTTTTCAAATCTGATATCTCTTTCACAAAATATATTTCCTTTAAATGTAACAAAAGCTGGTAGTATCACCCGCTTTCTATCAGCTGTTTAGTTAGTTTTAAAACGACATGAATGCTTACATACATGCAGTCTTGAGTATCTATTCATTTCTGTTTACAAATACATAAAAAACTCTTCTCTAGATAAGTGTGCTTTTGTTAATTCTGATATTTCTTTCACAAAATATATTTCTATATTTCCCTTGAATGAAACATCTATCAGTATCACCTAATATAGTTTACAAACTATATAGGTGTGCTCCTGCTAAGTCTGACATTTCTTTCACAAATGATGTGTCCCCTGAATCTATTAGTATTATCCTTTATATCACATATCAAGTTAGTTTTAAAACTATATACACGCAATCTAGTATCTATTCACTTCTGTTTACGAATACTCAAAAAAGCAAACCCTCTAATTGCTTCGAAACCGTCACGCATGCGCCTGTCTACAAACAATCCCCACCAGAGGTCGCCACCAGCCTCCTTCTCTGACGACCCTTTATGTGATTTTCTCCGCCTCCAGTAGGATATTCCCACAAAATCTTAGAGATCCCATTCGACTGCAGCCAGAGCCGAGAGGGAGAAGAGGGTGTGTAGCCAAAACAAAGACTTAGGGCAAAATTGGAACAGGGGTTATTCCAGATATATAAAAGGGTACATCACGCATTGTAAGAGAGGCACTAAAAATATATATATGTATGTATATCTAGCACTGAGGGCTGAGCTAGGCAGTTGGATCCCAGCGACGTTCTGAGCCAAAATGGGAGCAGGAATAGAATTCAGTTAGGGGAAGCATTTCGCAAAAGAAACGTATATATGAATTCGTGGTTGTAACGTTTTCTTACATATTCGAGATAACTTTCTGAGAGAGAGAGAGAGAGAGAGAGAGAGAGAGAGAGAGAGAGAGAGAGAAGGATTAAGATGTCTCAAAGACTTGTTAGTCCATCCGAAGAGACATCACGTGGTCAATTAAGATTGAGAGAAATCTGATATGGAAAAGAACTAGTCGTAAATACTACTATGAGAGAGAGAGAGAGAGAGGAGAGAGGGGAGGTGGAGGAGAGAGAGGGAGAAGAGAGACTCGAGAGAGAGAGAGCAGAGATGAGAGGGAGGGAGAGAGGAGCGAGAGAGAGAGAGAGAGAGACCGAGAGAGAGAGATAGAAAGAGAGAGAGAGAGAAAGGTAGTCATACTACTTATGAGAGAGAGAGAGAGAGAGAGGAGGAGAGAGAGAGAGAGAGAGAGAGAGAGAGCCAAATGCCATTAATGAATAGCTCTGTTAGTGTGTCATTAATCCTTCCTGTTCGGTGTTTCTCCGTTCGGTGTAGCTGCCACTTCACATAATTATATGACTAATGACACTCATTACGAATTAACGAGCTGCTCCAGTGGTCTTTGGGGGATGACGAATGGTAATTATCAAGCCATCCTTCGTATATCGACTCCTTAATTAAAGACGGGACAGGGAGAACGAAGGACTTTCGCACACCGAGCCAGTATCCTGCAGGAGTTGTTAAATGGAATGATTCCTAGACAGGTCTGGTTTTACCTGAGATTCAAAAGTGTTAGGTACTCTCTCTCTCTCTCTCTCTCTCTCTCTCTCTCTCTCTCTCTCTCTCTCTCTGTTACCTAAGATTAAAAGTATCACATATTCTCTCTCTCTCTCTCTCTCTCTCTCTCTCTCTCTCTCTCTCTCTCTCTCTCTCTCTCTCATACAGTGTTTCTATCTCTGCTTCTATACCAGTTTCATATTATATCTCAATCTTAAATCAGTATTTCGCTTCTCTCATCTCTCTTCTCTTCTCTCTCTCTTCTCTCTCTCATACAGTGTTTCTGCTTCTATACCAGTTTCATATCATATCTCAATCTTAAATGAGTATTTCTCTCTCTCTCTCTTTCAAAAGTGGATCAAGACTAGAGGCAAGTAATTATAGGCCTGTGAGTCTAACTCACATATATGAAAGTGTATGAAAGGGTAATGAAGAAAAATATTATTGAATCATTAATAAAAAATAATTTGTTTAAAAAATAATAAAGGACAACATGGTTTCGTACCCGGAAAAAGTACACAAACCCAACTGTTAGTCCACCAGTGAGAACATATTCAAAAATATGAAAAGCGGAAATGAAACAGATGTGGTTATTTAGACTTTGCAAAAAGCTTTTATTGATAAAGTAGACCATAATATATTAGCGAAGAAAATTAGAAAAACACAATATCGTGAATAAAGTAGGAAAATGGTTAAAAAGAATTTTTACAACAACAGAAAACAGATAGTTATTGCAAACGACGAGAAATCGGATGAAGCCAAGGTAATATCCGGTGTGCCGCAAGGTACGGTGTTAGCTGCAATACTGTTTGTTATTATGATTGAAGACATAGACAATAATGTTAAGGATTCGGTAGTGATGTAGTTTCGCAGATGACACAAGAATAAGTAGAGAAATACTTGTGATGAAGATAGGAACGCTCTACAAAGAGACCTTAACAAAGTATATGATTGGGCAGAGGTAAATAGGATGGTATTTAACTCCTGATAAATTTGAATCAATAAATTATGGAGACAGAGAAAGAAAGCTATATGCATATAAGGGACCTAATAATGAGACCATCACAAATAAGGAAGCAGTTAAAGACCTTGGTGTGATGATGAATAGGAACATGTTATGCAACGATCAAATAGCAACTCTGTTGGCAAAATGTAAAGCAAAAATGGGAATGTTGTTACGGCACTTCAAAACAAGAAAAGCTGAACACATGATTATGCTGTATAAAACATATGTCGTAGTCCACTTGAATATTGCAATATGATATGGTACCCACACTATCAAAAAGGATATTGCACAAATAGAGAGTGTACAAAGGTCCTTACAGCTAGAATAGAAGAAGTTAAGGACCTAGACTACTGGGAAAGACTACAATTCTTAAAATTATATAGTCTAGAAAGGAGAATGAGAACGCTACATGATAATTCAGGCATGGAAAACAGATAGAAGGAATAGCAGAAAATATCATGGAACTAAAAATATCAGAAAGAGCAAGCAGAGGTAGATTAATAGTGCCCAAAACTATACCAGGAAAAATAAGGAAAGCACACAGGACATTAATCCACTACGCACCAGCATCGATAATGCAGCGTCTATTCAATGCGTTGCCAGCTCATCTGAGGAATATATCAGGAGTGAGCGTAGAGTGTTTAAGAATAAGCTCGACAAATATCTAAACTGCATCCCAGACCATCCAAGATTGGAAGATGCAAAATATACCGGAAGATGTACTAGCAACTCTCTGGTAGACATTAGAGGTGCCTCAC
>NC_061094.1:53889733-53919733 GCF_015104395.2 Macrobrachium nipponense
ATAAGATTTTACTACTGCTACCATCAATATATTATTGCGGACCTTGAAAAAACATTACTTATGCCTTCGTAATTGAGATTTCTACCCAATAATAATAATAATAATAATAATAATAATAATAATAATAATAATAATAATAATAATAATAATAATAATAATGATAACAATAATAATAATATTCCATATGAGTACGGGCGTAATCGCCTGAACAACAACAACAACAACAACAACAATAATAATAATAATAATAATAATAATAATAATAATAATAATAATAATAATAATAATAATAATATGTTCCAAATGAACAAATGTTTATCTTCTGATTAATAAAAATAATAATAATAATAATAATAATAATAATAATAATAATAATAATAATAATAATAATAATAATAATAATGTAATAGTAATATAGTGCACGTGTATATATAAACGTAAGTGTGTGCATTATCATACACTCAAATCATCATCATACACGCGAAAGTACGGCACATATAACCCCACCACTTTTATTCAGACAAAGCACTCGCTGCTTCGTTGTAACAATCGGGAGTCTAATCTCATTAAAATATTCCACTCCACTTGTCAATGGTTTGAGGACTTAGATGTGTGTCGTTTTCTCTCTTCCATTCACCTGGTTAAATACGAAACAAAATCTCAAGTATAATTATCACATCGAGGGGGGTGGGGGGGGGGGATATAAGGCTTAGCATGAACTTCTACTATATATATGCGACGCGGAAGACTGGCGCATGCGCGGATGAGCATTTAGATGATTATGGTTAAAGAAATGAAAAGCTTGGAGAGTAAATTGATTCTCGTGTACACACAAACGTGTGTATATAAACTATATGCATGTATATACTATATATATATATATATATATATATATATATATATATATATATATATATATATAGAATATATATATGAATAATTATCACATCGAACCGTGATCCATTTATATATCAATTCAAGCTACAAATGTCCTTTAATATCTAAATTCACTTTACCTCCCAAATGACACATATATGAAAATATATCATTTGGGAGGTAAAGTGAATTTAGATAGTTAAAGGACATTTCCTTTGTAGCTTGAATTGATATATAAAATGGATCACGGTTCGATGTGATAATTATTCATAACAAAAGGCTACGTACTGTCAAAACGCTCGAATTGGCCAACATGGTAGACGGGGGTTCCATATCGATTTCTAATTACGAAAGCATCCAGATCGAGGGTGATTTGTAAGGTCAGAATCGATATGAACTTATAGCGTCTCTGTTGGCTGATTGGATAGCGCCTCACTGACTGTCCTGATTTCGTCCCCGTCCACTTGGGACGGTGGTTCGATCCCATGGGGGGACGAAATTATTATCAATTAAAAAATTCCCCTTCGGTACATATATGAAATATATCATTTGGGAGGTAAAGTGAATTTAGATATTAAAGGACATTTGTAGCTTGAATTGATATATAAATGGATCACGGTTCGATGTGATAATTATTCATAACAAAAGGCTACGTGCTGTCAAACGCTCGAATTGGCCAACATGGTAGACGGGTTCCATATCGATTCTAATTACGAAAGCATCAGATCGAGGGTGATTTGTAAGGTCAGTATCGATATGAACTTATAGCGTCCTCTGTTGGCTGATTGGATAGCGTCACTGACTGTCCTGATTTCGTCCCCGTCCACTTGGACGGTTGGTTCGATCCCATGGGGGGACGAAATTATTATCAATTAAAAAATTCCCCTTCGGTACATATATGAAAATATATCATTTGGGAGGTTAAAGTGAATTTAGATATTAAAGGACATTTGTAGCTTGAATATATATATATATGATATATATATTATATATATATATATATCTATATATCTATTATATATATACATATATATATTTATATATATATGCATATATATATTTATTTCATTTTTTTATATATGAATAAACTTGATCATGAAGTATATAAAACGTCATGCTATGTATAAATAAAGGTTTTTGCCACGAAGGAAAAAATTAAAAGCGAGATAGCCAAGCGCTTTCGGTCTAGTGCGACCCTTTACTCAGGCACAACTGATCGTACAAGGAAAAATATAGTCAAAGTAGGCTTAATATCAAAACTGACATTACAAGATTATCAATAAGGTCGATTTCACTCTACAGAAACGAGGAAATGCCTGAGGGCAGGATAAGCGATTTTTAGGCAGCCACACCTTGGAGGAGCACACACGTGGTCAACAGATGATTCATCCAGAAAAACAATACATTTTGAAAAAAACGAGGAGGCATATACAACTTATTTACCATGAAATTTAAAAAAATTTCAAAAAATGTTCCCCCAAAAAATTAGTGAAAAGACGCGAAAAAAAGGATATACATATATATATATATATATTATATATATATCATATATTATATATATAATATATATATATATATATATATATATATATATATGTATATGTATATATATATATATATATATATACTATATATATATATATCTATCATATATATATATATATATATATATATATATATATATATTATATATATATATATATAGAGAGAGAGAGAGAGAGAGAGAGAGAGAGAGAGAGAGAGAGAAATAATAACTATATACATGTGGGACTAATTAATTAGTAGTTCACTTTATTTTTTTAAGGTCCTTCATAAACATTTTACAAATATACGGGTCCAAATGGTACAATCCAGACTAAAATTTAGGTGTTTTTATTACTGATTTGTATAATTGTTGATTCCAGTAAATTTCTTGAAACATAATCATTTGATATAGCAATTACAGAGGTATCACCCAATTAATACAATGAGATTTTTCACTCAGATGGATAAACAGTGCATTTAAAGTCTGGGCTGTTCTAACTGAATACATATGCTGCTTAATATGTACACATAAATTTTTACTTGACTGTCCATAGTAAAAGAATGGGTCAATCCTTACAAGGAATTTGTAATTATGTTATTTGTTACGGGGACTTATTCTTAATTAGCATATCTTAATGGTATTGTTATAAGAGAACACTACATTAACATTAAACGATTTAAAATTTGATTTTATGGTTTCAAATCCACGAAAGTAAGGCAAGCAAAGTACATTTTTAGGCATTTCTTTTTCATTACTAGCAACACTATAAAACTTTTGTGAGCTTTTTGATAACATAAATCAATTATATGAGGTGGGTAGCAGAGATCGTTTCCTATCTTTTTTATGTATTCTATGTTCTTGGTCAAGATATTGTGGACACATGATACGCAAAGCACGTAGGAACATAGAAGAAAAAATTTAATTTAATATTAAGATGGTGGCCAGAATAAAAACTACATATGTTTAATTATTTGTGGGTTTTCTAAATAATGAATCTACATTGGAAAGATTTTCTATGCATTAATACATCTAGGAAAGGGATGGCATGTTGTTTTCAATTTCAAACAGTGAATTTTATGGAGGGCACTAAATATTATTCTTTAGACAATAAACCATTTACATCGATACCAACAGGTAAGGCTACTGATTGTATCTACATATCGTACCATTTTAAAGGGACATTTGTGATATTCGAGAGGTGTTGTCTTTAAAAAAATTCCATATATAAGTTTGAAAGAAGAGGTGATAAAGGTTTACCCATGGCCATAACAAATGTTTGTTGGTAATATTCTCCATTAAAAACAAATCTGCAATCACAAATACATAACTTAATCAATGAAATTATGTGACTAATGGACATAGGCAATTCATGCAATACAAGTTCTTTACTTAAATATTCTAGCACAGAGTCAATAGGGACTTTTGTAAACAAGGAACATACATCAAACTGACAAAGATATCACTAAGGTTTAGTACAATGTTATTTAATTTTTCCACGAGATCAAGAGAATTCCGGATGTGTGAATTAGATACAGTTCCAAGTAGCGGGGATAACAATTTAGTAAGATATTTAGATAGTTTATAAGCAATTGATCCTACAGTACTTATAATTGGGCGCATAGATTTGTTTTCCTTATGAGTTTTGACTAGGCCATATAAATAAGGTAATGAGGGACACTTTACAGTTAACTTACACAAGAGTTCCTTTTTATCTTTAAGATTGGTTTGATATTGATATTAAAGTTTTTTATTACTTGGTCCAACGGATTTTTTGCGGAGTTTTTTGTAAGTTTTTCATCTTCTAGTAAAGTATGCATGCGTGATATGTAGGTCAGTTTTTGTCCAGATCTAATAACTATTGGATTTATCAGCCTTAGCAATGTGTAAGCTATTATCATTCTTAAATTCTTTTAAACTTTTTCTGTAGCGGCGGGGGGAAGTTATTTCATGATAGGCATGCATAGCACTATACGTCATGCCTTTGATAATGTCTAAATGATTTTGTGGTGGGTCACAGTATTTTCAAACTTATATAGAGATGTCGCTATTGATAAAGCTGAGGGTTTGTTACAAATGAAGAAAGACAACCCAAAGCCTAATGCACTATCAGTTGTGCCTGAGTAAAGGGTCGCACTAGACCGAAAGTGCTTGGTTATCTAGCTTTTCATTTTTTCCTTTTTTCGTGGCAACAACCTTTATATATAATATACGTACACACACACACACCACACACACACACACCACACACACACACATATATATATATAGATATATATATATATATATATATATATATATTTATATATATCAGCAATCAGTCACCAAACAGCACGTGACAAATATGTACGTAAATAGCCACCTTTCATGTGGCTATTTACGTGTATATATATATATATATATATATATATATAGATATATATATATATATATATATATATATATATATATATATATATTACATATATGTATATATACATATTACATATATATATAGTAATATATATATATATATATATATATATATATATATATATATATATATATATATATGTATATATATATATATATATATATACATCTATATGTATGATATATATATATATATATATATATATAGATATATATATATATATATATATATATATATATATATATGTATATATATATACATATTACATATATATAGGTGTATTGATATATTATTGTTATTATATTATTATTATTTTTTTTTTTTTTCTTTTTGTTTTTTTTTTTTTTTTTTTTTTTTTTTTTTTTTTGCTCTATCACAGTCCTCCAATTCGACTGGGTGGTATTTATAGTGTGGGGTTCCGGGTTGCATCCTGCCTCCTTAGGAGTCCATCACTTTTCTTACTATGTGTGCGTTTCTAGGATCACACTCTTCTGCATGAGGCCCGGAGCTACTTCAGCCTCTAGTTTTTCTAGATTCCTTTTCAGGGATCTTGGATCGTGCCTAGTGCTCCTATGATTATGGGTACGATTTCCACTGGCATATCCATATCCTTCTTATTTCTATTTTCAGATCTTGATACTTATCCATTTTTTCCCTGTCTCTTTCTCTTCAACTCTGGTGTCCCATGGTATTGCGACATCAATGAGTGATACTTTCTTCTTGACTTTGTCAATCAACGTCACGTCTGGTCTGTTTGCACGTATCACCCTATCCGTTCTGATACCATAGTCCCAGAGGATCTTTGCCTGATCGTTTTCTATCACTCCCTCAGGTTGGTGCTCGTACCACTTATTACTGCAATGTAGCTGATGTTTCTTGCACAGGCTCCAGTGGAGGGCTTTTGCCACTGAATCATGCCTCTTTTTTGTAACTGGTTCTGTGCAAGTGCCGGGCATTCACTTGCTATGTGGTTTATGGTTTCATTTTTCGTATTGCACTTCCTACATATGGGAGAGATGTTATTTCCGTCTATCGTACTTTGAACATATCTGGTTCTTAGGGCCTGATCTTGTGCCGCTGTTATCATTCCTTCAGTTTTCCTTCTTTAGCTCTCCCCTCTGTAGCCATTGCCAATTGTCATCGCTGGCTAGTTCTTTAGTCTGTCTCATGTATTGTCCGTGCATTGGTTTGTTGTGCCAGTCCTCTGTTCTTTCTGTCTTTCTCCTGTCTCTGTATATTTCTGGGTCTTCGTCTACTTTTATTAGTCCTTCTTCCCATGCACTCTTTAGCCACTCGTCTTCACTGGTTTTCAGATATTGCCCCAGTGCTCTGTTTTCGATGTTGACGCAGTCCTCTATACTTAGTAGTCCTCTCCCTCCCTTCCTTTCGTGTTATGTATAGTCTGTCCGTATTTGCTCTTGGGTGTAGTGCTTTGTGTATTGTCATTTGTTTTCTGGTTTTCTGATCTATGCTGCGGAGTTCTGCCTTCGTCCATTCCACTATTCCTGCGCTGTATCTGATTACTGGCACTGCCCATGTGTTTATGGCTTTTTTATCATATTTCCGGCGTTGAGTTTTTGACTTGAGTATCGCCTTGAGTCTGCATATATTCTTTCCTGATCGTGTCCTTCATCTCTGGTGTTTTATATCTCCTCCTTCCATTATTCCCAGGTATTTGTATCCTGTCTCATCTATGTGTTTGAGTGTTCTCCCATCTGGTAGCTTTATCCCTTCAGTTCTCGTTACTTTGCCTTTTTGTATGTTGACTAAGGCGCATTTTCTATTCCAAACTCCATCCTGATGTCTCCAGATACAATCCTTACAGTCTGGATTAAGGTATCTATTTCCTTGATGCTCTTACCATACAGCTTGATGTCGTCCATGACATCAGATGGTTGATTTTGTTGCCTCTTTTCTTGAGTTGGTACCCGGCATCCATCTTCTGTAGTACTTTTGTCATGGGAATCATGGCTACTACGAAGAGTAGTGTGGACAGTGAGTCGCCCTGGAAGATCCCTCTCCTGATATTAACCTCTGCTAGTCTTTTTCAGAGCTTGTAAGTATTGTATTCCAGTTGCGCATTGTATTTTTGAGGAAGCTGATGGTATTTTCCTCTGCCCCATATATTTTTCAGGCATTCTATTAGCCATGTGTGTGGTATCATGTCGAAGGCTTTCTTATAGTCTATCCATGCCATGCTTAGGTTGGTTTTCCTTCTCCTACTGTTCTTCATTACCATTTTGTCTATCAGGAGCTGGTCTTTTGTGCCCCTACACTTCTTCTGCAGCCTTTCTGTTGGTGGGGGATGGTGTTTGTCTCCTCTATGGTAGTTGTATAGCCTTTCATGATGATACCTGTTAGTAACTTCCACTTATTGGTAGGCAGGTGATAGGCCTGTAGTTACTGGCTATATTTCCCTTACTCTTGTCTTTTTGTACTAAGGATGTTCTTCCTGTGGTCATCCATTTGGTGCTTGGTGATTTGAGATACAATGCTGGAGTTGTTCTGCTATTCGTGGTGTAGGGCTTGAAGTTTTTGAGCCAGTATCCATGGACTTCATCGGGACCCTGGGGCTTTCCAGTTTGGCATTTTCTTAGTTGGTGTCTGACTGTGTCTGTCGTGATCTCTGTGAATCTTTGTTTTATTTTTTCTCCCTGTTTCTGCTTCCTTGACTTCCTGGAGCCATGTTGCATGTTTGTTGTGTGATACCGGATTGCTCCATATGTTTTTTCCCAGTTTCCCAGAGTCTCTTACTTGATTCGGCTTCAGGAATTTCTGGGTGGTTGTCTTCCCCTCTTAGTTGGCTGTATAGATCTTTTCTGGTTGGTTTCCGAATAGTTTGTTCTGTTGGTATCCCTTATTCCTGTTCATGTACCGTTGGATCTTGTGTGCTTTGGCCTTAAGCCTCTGTTTTACATCTTCTATTGTGTTGTTAGTCCCTCTCTTGTACTTTGTATTTCTCGTTGAGTTCCTCCCTTGTTTTTCTTGCTTCTTAGCCTTTTTTCTGCCATCTCTTTCAGTTTACTCAAGTCAGATTCTCATCACCAATGATTTGCTTTTCCAGGCGCCTTTTCCAAGGAGGTTGCGTGTTTTGGTTTCTGTTGGGTTGGTTGTGACGGTGGTGTTGGTGTTCGAATCCCCATCAGTTCTGCTACTAATCTTGCTCCTGCATGTCAAGTTAATTTTTGTTTCTTTCTGTGATACTGGTGTGTGTATTAGGCCCATTAGTTTCATTGCCTCACAATTGTTTTCTCCCTTCTAATTCTTGGTGTTGTAGGTTTTGTTTTCATGGAGGGGATCTTTGTTCTCTCTGTATCTGCTCCATCCATTGTCTAATCTTTTCTACCCATTCCGTCCTCTCTGTTACTTCGTCGGTGTTTCTTCGTGTGTCGTTGTTTGATTATTATTATTATATTATTATTATTATTATTATTATTATTATTATTATTATTATTATTATTATTATTATTGTACTTAGGAAGCAGACCCTCTCTCAAGCATACTTTATCAAAAGTAATGGCTACTTCAGCAGCATTACACTGTGATAGATGCTTCTCTATTTTCCGAATAGCGGCTTTTTCCGTGCTACTTAGACAGGCTAGTAGAGCGCCTATGGAGGTCATGATCAAATACAGAGTCAAATTGGTGTATATATTTGAATTTTACAGATAAACTATGATACCATTGTTATCAAAGTCATTAACGATATATATATATATATATATATATATATATATATATATATATATATATATATATATATATATATATCTTATATATGTCTCTCTCTCTCTCTCTCATCTCTCTCTCTCTCTCTCTCTCTCTTCTTTCTTGAAGCAAGCGAGCTTTCGTCTGGAGCTGCCAGACATCCTCGGGCTGGGAAGCTGAGGGTGGACTGATCTTGAAACGGTGTCCGTCCTCGTTTATATTTGGAGTTGACTTTGATAACTATGGTATCATAGTTTTATCTGTAAAATTCAAATATATACACCAATTTTGACTCTGTATTTGATCATGACCTCCAATAGCGCTCTACTAGCCTGTCTAAGTAGCACGGAAAAAGCCGCTATTCGGAAAATAGAGAAGAATCTCTACAAGTGTAATGCTGCTGAAGTAGCCATTACTTTTAATGAAGTATATTATTATTATTATTATTATTTTATTATTGAAAAGTAATGGCTATTTTATCAGCGTTTATTGTCTATAGAAGTTTCTCTAGTGTTCTTATTACTGACTTTCCTTCTGTACTCAAAGTAAATGCGGCTGAAATAGCCATTTTTTTCAATAAAACCTGCATTAATGAAGGTCTTCTTCCACCATATATTATTATTATTATTATTATTATTATTATTATCATTATTATTATTATTATTATTATTATTATTATTATTATTATTTGTGGTTGACAACAGGGGGTCTGCCCATGCTTGTCTCCTATTGGCTGGTGGCGGTGAAGTCTTCGTTTTCATTGGTTGCCTGAGCCAGGTCTAAAGCCACTTTCTTCGAGCCGAGGTTATTATTATTATTATTATTATTATTATTATTATTATTATTATTATTATTATTATTATTATTATTATTACCCAAAGGTATTCAGATGTTCACTATGCTATCGTGGATACTCACACTCAGGGAATTGATTCCCACTGTTAATTTCATAGAGCCGAAAGTATTAAAATTAACTCCTAAAAACAGAACCTTTTCTATACTTTATAGTTAAACCTCAGCCGCTCTAAAACCAGTACAGAAAGACACACCTCAGAATCTGACTGCAAATACGCCATCATCTATACTTCATACGCATATTGGTCGCTACGCCAAGGCCGCTATCATCACAGGAACCTTTGGGGGGTGAAGCATGCCGAGGCTGAATCTACGAATTGCTGGGAATTGCCTGAATAAACATGCCTACGCTCCATTTCGAAGGCATATTCGTGGCGGGCTCCACTCCCAATTCCGCAACTCCACCCCCACTTTGCATTTTGCATGAGGCTCCCGACAGGAATCTTCCTAAGAATCTAATTCCTGTTGAAGGTCTCCTGTGATGGAAAGAAATCGGTCGAGATTTTTGAAAGATGGATGCATGGAGGAAGGCAAATTAATCGGAATAAAGGAATTAAACTAAAAACGGGGAGTGTAAAGAATCAGCAAAGCGAGACGACACTGGATTCTTTGATAGATGGAAGCACGGAGGAGAGCAAATAAACAAGAATAAAGGAATAACAATAAAAATGGGGAGTGTAATGCACCAGCAAAGCGAGACGACACTGGATTCTTGAAAGATGGGTGCATGGAGGAGAGCAAATAAACAAGAATAAAGGAATAACAATAAAAATGGAGAGTGTAAAGAACCAGTATAGCGAATCGACGCTGAGTTCTTTGAAAGATGGATGCAAAGATTCGGTAAAGCAAGAGAACATTGAGATTTTTGAAAGATAGAGGCATGGATATAGAATAGAGCAGAATAATTGGATGCCAGTGAAAATATGGAGTGCAAAGATATCAACAAAGAAAGCTATGAGAATTTTGAATGACAGAAGCATGGAGGAAAGAAAAGAGAGCAGAATAAAAGAATCACAATAAAAATAGGACGTGAAAGACATCTGCGAAGAAAGACAAGGTCAGCATCTAAATAACAATGAGATTTTTTTTAAAGAAGTGTGGAGGAACGAGAATAAATCAGAATAAAAGAATTACAATAAAAATAGGGAGAGCAAGAGACCGTTGGGGAAAGCATAGGGAAGGGAAATTTAAGAATCAGAATAAAAGAAACAATAAATGGAAGCAGTGTAACAGAACCTTGAATAATCCAGACGAGAATCTATCAAGAATGTCTCACAACATGGATGAGAAGTGGACCGTAAGCTATATAAACAGGCTGAATGTATTCGAGGGAATGATCGCAAATATTGACTTTATTGCACTGCATTGTGGTCATACGTCTAAACAAAATAGTTTCCTAAGAAGGAATGCATTTACCTACATTTCATTACATGATTAGCATAGAATAATGACTGAATTGTTTTCCAAAAACAAGGGGGGGAAGGATAAATTACGATAACACGGGAAGAAGAATATGAATTTCAATTCAACTTTCTGCATGAAAAAAGATACCATAGAATGACGTTTGAAAGATTGTATTACAGAACGCAAAGGCAAAGGATACTTATGGCAACTTTCAAAGAAACTGAATGATCTATGATAACAAAGAAACAACAATAATAAAAATTTCTAATAAGCTTTCCCTATGAAAAAGAAAATACATTCATATATCAAGGAAATCTACGAAAACTGACAAAGAAACTGAATGATCTATGATGCTGACAGAAAAATATAGATTAGAATTTAACTTTTTCTACTAGAAAAAAAAAAAAACACTCAAATATCAAGACAGCCTTTCGCGTAAACAAACAAACGTCATTAGTGACCTTGAACTTGACAAAAGATCTAGGGGTGTTGGTCAAAACCCATCTGACCTGTTGGCGAAGCAACATAATATATCAGAAATCCATATGACGAACACCTCGTAAGTTTCTATAACGGGCAAGTGGATTTCGGTCACCCTAATAATAGTGGCTATAAAGCGTCGACTTTTTGATACTTCGGAACGGGTGATCGCCTAAATAATGAAGTATTAAATGGAATCGTGTGTGGAAAGTTTTTAATGCTTCAAGATATGACCGCATTACATGCCTTTGCTCTTAACCGAAATATGGGTCCCGCCGTAAAAATAACGTTAAAGTCATATACGAGCAGGGTATAAGTTTTATTCATAATTGTTTTTAAATGTGCTTATATCCAAGCAGGTAGTTTTATCCATCAATGTTTTGAACTTTATGTTATAGCATTCATGTTATTGCTTCTCTCTGTGTTCGAGTCCTGGCGGGCTCAGAAGTAATTATTCTTTATAATTCCCTGTGGGTGCCAGATGTTTCCAAGGTATAGTAAATTCGGCATTAAAAGATATTTGAAGCATATATGAAATGGGCCATAAGGAACTACTTTTTACAGATACCATTATTCACCCATTTTATTTACCAAAACTAAACCATGAATTTCAAGCGTTCCATATCTCATCCGCTCTCTATCTAAACTTTTTAAAATATTGTCACAGCTTTTTCCTTTCAATATGGAATCATCACTCCCACATATTAGAAAAAAATGTATTATCAGTTCACCCGATATTGACGTATTTCGAAACTCCCATCAAAGCCTTTAAACATCACCACATTAACGACTAGAAGACTTCTTCATGAACAGAAACTTGACAAGAAGGAGCCGAAGGCTGGAGTGATCTCTCAACTCCAAACTCTTGAAATATAATTTGCGAAGAGACGAAAAAAAAAAAAATATAGACAATTCGAGAACCTCGAGATTCTTCATCAAAGAGATGAAACAACCGTGAGAGGTGTCGAGTGAGTGTCATCGTCCTTTCAGTGTAACAGATCATTCGTGTATATTCCCCCCTTTGATAAATCCTTCTAATATTCGCGACGGGCTTTGATGGTATTTCTTGTCCAGGTTCAAAGTCGATCACTGCTTCAGGTGCCTCGTTAATGCTTCGATTTTGCAGTGTCGCGACTTCGTTATTCTCAGCAGATGTATCAAAGATCTTGCGAATGTCTTTGCAGGTTATATGATTTTACGTAAGTACGACCTTCGTGAATATATTCTCAACAGAGACATCGAACTTTTACACTTTTCCTCACAGGAGATATGATTGTAAGTACGTAAAATCTTCGTAAATTTATTCTCTGCAGATACCTCAGTGTTATTGTACATGTCTCTTTAGATTATATGATTGAAAATACGTACAATCTTCGTACATTTATTCTATGAAAATAATTCATGTTCTGTACATGTCTCTTAAGATTATATGATTGAAAATACGTACAATCTTCGTAAATTTATTCTTTGAAGATAAATCAGAATTCTTGTACATGTCTTTCCAGCTGATATGATTGTAAGTACGGACAATCTTTTGTAAATTTATTCTCAGGAGATAAATAAAATATCTTGCTCTTGTCTTTTCAGTTTCGTGAATTTTGTCCTTTCAACAGGTATTTTACCAAGGATCAATTTGATTGATTTAAATTTAAATTACCTGGTGGTGCAACAACAAAGGTCATTGACAGCGAAAAAAAAACTTTTCTTTTAATCATAAAAGCTTCAAAATGGTAACGAATATATAACCGTCATATGCAGTCAGTTTCAAAATGATCTCTCAGAAATGGAAAACTACAAAATTCAAAATATAAACTGAACTCCAACACTTAACAAACATAACAAATGACTGTCGAACTGAACGAACGAGGCCTTGGAATGTAAAAATGAATCATCTACAAAAAATACAAAATAAATTAAACATAGAAACATAAACAAAACAGATGAATGTCGAACTAAATGATTCGAGGTCGTGGAATGTAAATAACGAATCATCTACAAAAAACAAAAAAAAATTAAACACAGAAACATAAACAAAACAAATGACTGTCGAACTGAATGATTCGAGGTCTTGGAATATAAAGAACGAATCATCTACAAAATAAACAAACCAAATTAAAAAAAAAAAAAAAAAATGACTGTCGAGCGGAATGATTCGAGGTCTTGGAATGTAAAAATGAATCATCTACAAAATAAACTAACCAAATTAAACACAGAAACATAAAAAAACAAATGACAGTCGAACTGAATGATTCGAGGTCTTGGAATGTAAACAACGAAGCATCTACAAAAAATACAAACCAAATTAAACACAAACACAAACAAAGTAAATGACTGTCGAACTGAATGATTCGAGGTCTTGGAATATAAACAACACATCATCTATAAAAAAAATACAAACAAATTAAACATAAAAAATTACTCAAACTGAATGATACGAGGCCTTGGAATGTAATAATGAATCATCTACAAAAAATAAAAAACAAATTAAACACGGAAACATTAAAAAAAAAAAAATGACTTGACTGTCGAAGTGAATGATTCGAGACCTTGGAATACAAACAACGAATCATCTAAAAAAAAAAAAAGAAATATACAAACAAATAAAAAAATAAATATATAAAAAAATGACTGTCAAACTGAATGATAAGAGGTGTTCGAATGTCATCAACGAATCTACCAAAAATGGATATAAAATGAGAGACAAGAAGGGGAATGAAGAAGGCAGCAAGAAGACTTCTCAAAGGGCGCTATGCCCCCACGCCTAAAAAATAAGGTCTGGGATCAGACCAGCGTTTAAGGGTCGTAAAACAAGAGGTTGAACGAGACCATTGGATTTCCGGGGGTCAGGCCATAGCTGCAGTGACCTTACTAGCGGGAGAATGTCCCTCTGAGAGAGAGAGAGAGAGAGAGAGAGAGAGAGAGAGAGAGAGAGAGAGAGAGAGAGTTTTTTCCGATAACGTTACATAAGTCGTAACAATAGTTTTTAGTATTGGCGAAAGTATTTGAGAATTTTGAAATAATTAGAAAGATCTGATTTTCTTAGAACTGATTCGAATAAAACCCATTTTTCATAAATATATGAAGGATTTGAGTTTTGGCTATCAAGGCAATTATAGGAGTGGTTGGACAGCAAAATGGAAGAAAGGAAGAGGAACAGAGGTAAAGTAAAAGGCTAAAAAGTGTTAGCAGCCAGGGGCAATGGAAGGGACGCGGAAAATAACCTCTAGTAATGCCTACAGTGCACCACGTGATTTGCAATGACGGCACTACACTCCTAGGGAGAAATATATGAAGGATTTTGTCTCAGAATTGCCACAGATTTTTTTTTTAAATGTTACGATAAATTCCACACGAATAAAAAATCAGAAAAAAATTAATACTGGAGTAAATGTCACGCAAGAATTCACCTCTATCTGTCTGTCTATCTGTCCACAGACATACGACGACAACAACGAGGAAATCTATCCGATTCCTCGACGCGGATAAAATGAAAAGCAGAAAAAAGAAAAGCAATGTGACGAAATGACTACTTATTCCCCCATTCGCGATCACCCTCCGCTATCGCAATTTGCAGGACGAATCTCTCTCTCTCTCTCTCTCTCTCTCTCTCTCTCTCTCTCTCTCTCTCTCTCTCTCTCTCTCCTTAATATCTCCAAAATATCTCCTCATATTGACGAAGGCAAGCAGAAGGAGTGGCGCCGAAGATCCGAGAGAAAATTCGATCACTTTCCACGAAATGGAGAAAATGGGACCGAAGTGAAATCAAGGTGGATTTTCTCACTTAGCGTTCTCCAGTCTCCTTTTGTCGAGCGTAATGCTGTTCCTTATTGGGTTCTACTTTCCCCAATGATCACTTCCTTTTTTCTTATATTTCTTCTTCTTCGTTTCAGCATTTTGGAAATGAAAGAGCGAATTGAAGTTACGGCGCGGTGGGAAAAAAGGATATAAAGCGAAGAAGTGCATTAGGAACATAATGCAATTCAACTTGTATTTTAATATTTTACTTAACACATTTTACTTAATTGTTAATTTACCTGATCTTCTAATAACTGATCTCCTCTCTGTATTTCCGCTGCCTACTGTTATTTTAAAAACTATAAAAAGCATAAAGCTTTCGATGACCTACACGGTCCTCCTTGGGAGTGCATTGTTACCATAATGCAATTCAACTCGTATTCTAGTATCTTACACATTTAACTTATTTATCAATTTGTTAATTTACCTGTTCTTTTAAGAAATGATCTCTTCTCTCTGTATTTCCGATTGCCAACAGTTATTTCTTTCGTATGAACAACACATTCTTTGGAAGCTTAAATTTCAAGTCGAATTGAGTTAATCTTCTGAATAATAATAATAATAATAATAATAATAATAATAATAATAATAATAATAATAATAATAATAATAATAATAATAATAATAATAATAATAATAATGGACCGTGTGGGCTTCTTCCATACGGATTGAGTCAATCTTCTGAATAATAATAATGATAATAATAATAATAATAATAATAATAATCAATAATAATAATAATAATAATAATAATAATAATAATAATAATAATAATGGACCGTGTGGGCTTCTTCATAACGAATTGGGTTAATCTTGATAATAATAATAATAATATAATAATAATAATAATAATAATAATAATAATAATAATAATAAATATTTCTGGAGCCGTCAGTTCGACGACTGTCCTAAATGGTTACAGGGATTTTGGAAATACTTATTTGGAGATTTAAAAAAAATCAGAACTTAGATTTCAACTAAATACTACTACCGAATCTGATAGTCACTTTTTTTTATGAAAAATGGATTCGTGGTCATTACAATTACGTATATAAAAATTATTTAAGGAACATTTACACTCGAAGAATGTAATGGACTGAATAAAAAAAATTTTCTTTCAATCTGAATTATCGATTGATGACACAGCCATTTATCTATAAGGCTTATATTTGTATAGTTAATTCCAAAGAAATGTCATCTAAAATCTAATAAACAATTGATTGATGACATGAAAAAATTAATACCAATGATGTAGGTTATTATAATCATGAAAATATTAATGAATATAATGTTTAGTTTTACAACATGACATCAAGTCATTATAATAACTATATGCATTCACTCTTATTAAGGAACTTTTTGTACGATTTAAAGTATGTATGTATATTCATACATTTATGTGTGTATTTATGTATACATATAAATATAATACAAACATACACACACACACACATATTCATTCACATATCATACATATGTACACACACACCCATATATAAATACATACATATATATATATATATATATATATATATATATATATATATATATATATATATATATATGTATATATACATACATACACATATAATATATATATATATACATATATATACATATCATATATATATATATATATATATATATATATATATATATATATATACTGACTTAAAAAAAATTACAGTCGGAATGTTTTGACTGGGGCTCGAAGTTACGCCAAAGACTCACAAGAAGAAGAAGAAGAAGATTAAGGAAAACTCCCTTTTGTCAATTCCGCGTCAGGGAAAGTTGAACTTTTTTCCCAATGGCATATCCCCCAGGGGAAATTCTCACGGTCTCGCTATTCCCCGGATCGAGCCCCTGAGCGGGTGTAACGCAGCTAACAACCTCTTAAGGGTGGCTTACTTTTTTTTTTTTTTTCGAGTTCAAGAACCATATCCTAAAGGTGATGAAAAACTGCAGGTTTTTAAGAGAAAGGTGGTGTTAGTAATTATTTCGAATGCATTAGCTTACTGTCTATTATTATAATATATATATATATATATATATATATATATATATATATATATATATATATATATATATATATATATATAACATTCATTGAATAGAATGGCTTTCTCACTGTTAACCAGCTTTTTTGAAATTGCTTCATATTTTCTAATTATTTTCTTTACTTCATTGTTCAGTTTACTAATGGACATATAATGGGGTTCTTCATTTACTCCAGTATTTTTACACGGACAGCTGTTTTCGTCAACCTATACGTATTGACGTTTTCAAGCGTACTGATACAAATATGAGCCTACATGCGTTTTGTGACGTCATGAGGACGGAAAGGTAGTACAATTGCCAGATACCTAGTTTTAAGTATTTACAAAAGACTATAGTGAAACATGAAATAAGACAAATAAATACATATGTTAACAACAGAAATTAAATAAAAAAGTTGAAAGTAAGTTATTATATACACATTATACATAAATATATAATTAATTACATATATGTTTAATTCACTGAAAGTCAGTGTGCGCTCCTGTCCGCGTGTGGGGGCTTTGTTCACGCGGTGAAGGACTGCCTCCTACCACGAGGGCAAGGATCGGTCTGCCTCACGTTGGATGTTAAGGCTGGGACGTTTGCATTGCGATGCTGACTGCTTCTGATATCAATAAACGATTGTAGTTGCCTTCCTTGTGTATTATTTTGGTGTTTGTGAGAAGTTCTTGTAATGATGGTTTTTTATTGTGGGTATCCACAAAGTGCTGATGAATGGCTCCTTGGTTTCTGTGGGCCTGCATGCGACGTTTGAGTGTGGTGTTGTGTGTCCGATATAGCATTTTTGGGGGGACTGACATTGCTCGTCAGCACAGACAAACTTGTATACTATATCAGATTTAACCTCTTTCTCCGTCGATGGGGCCGTAACTATTTTTCATTACCAAAGAGGCCGTAAGGTTTGGTTTGCAGTAAATCCTTGCTGTTATTTTGTATATGGCGCTTAGGGGGGTGGTTCCTCTTCGCCAGTATACCAAGGATGGCTTCCTTTTCATCTTCGTGGTGTTTGTTGTATGGTATCTGATGATATATCACTATTTCTTTGTCTTTGTCTTGTGTGTTGTTCCTCGGGGTCGGATTATGGAAAGCCTCTAATCTCTTTTTGAAACAACTTGCTGGATCATGTCATCTGGATATCCGTTATTGTGAGCAGCTGTTGAACTCTGTTGATCTCTTCGTTAGTCGCTTTCCACGTGGAACAGTGTGTTATGGCGCGTTTTATGTATGCATTTACCACAGATCGTTTATATGCATCAGGGCATTCTCCTCTAGCATTTAAGCATCTTCCAGCGTCTGTCTTTTTAGTGTATACGGTGGTATTGTATTTGTTGTTCTTTTGGGGGGTCACAAGTACGTCCAAGAAAGGGAGCATCTTCTCATCACTTCTTTCTACCGTAAAATTTAATGTAGAATTGCTTGGAGTTTATTTACTAATTCTTCTATGTCATTGTCGCCCTTTGTTGTGATAAAGATATCATCAATATATCTCCCATAGATTCTGGGTTTTGGGTGTTTCTTCAAATGTGACCTCTTCTGTGTGTGCCATGTATGCGTTTGCGAAAAGAACCCCGAGGGGGGAACCCATTGCCACGCCGTCCTTTTGTCGATATATTTCGCCCCTATGTGAGAGGAATGGGCTTCCTTTGTACATGCTTCCAGCATCTCTTTTAAGATTTTTTCGGGGATCGGTAATGGTGGTTTCTCAGAGCGGTATATCTTGTCCATGATGATTTGTATTGTTTCATCCACTGGTACGTTAGTAAATAAACTTTCAACGTCCCAGGGATGCTATGTCTTCGTCGGGTGCGGTGTCTTGCAGTAGGTCGATGCATATAAACGATCTGTGGTAAATGCATACATAAAACGCGCCATAAACACACTGTTCCACGTGGAAAGCGACTAACGAAGAGATCAACAGAGTTCAACAGCTGCTCACAAATAACGGATATCCAGATGACATGATCCAGCAGGTTGTTTTCAAAAAGAGATTAGAGGCTTTCCATAATCCGACCCGAGGAACAACACACAAGACAAAGACAAAGAAATAGTGATATATTCATCAGATACCATACAACAAACACCACGAAGATGAAAGGAAAGCCATCCTTGGTATACTGCGAAGAGGAACCACCCCCTAGCGCCATATAACAAAATAACAGCAAGGATTTACTGCAAACCAAACCTTACGGCCTCTTTGGTAATGAAAAATAGTACGGCCCCATCGACGGAGAAAGAGGTTAAATCTGATATAATATACAAGTTTGTCTGTGCTGACGAGCAATGTCAGTCCCCCCAAAAAATGCTATACGGACACACAACCACCACACTCAAACGTCGCATGCAGGCCCACAGAAACCAAGGAGCCATTCATCAGCACCTTGTGGATACCCACAATAAAAAACCATCATTACAAGAACTTCTCACAAACACCAAAATAATACACAAGGAAGGCAACTACAATCGTTTATTGATATCAGAAGCAGTCAGCATCGCAATGCAACGTCCCAGCCTTAACATCCAACGTGAAACAGACCGATCCTTGCCCTCGTGTAGGAGGCAGTCCTTCAACCGCGTGGAACAAAGCCCCCCACACGCGGACAGGAGCGCACACTGACTTTCAGTGAATTTAAACATATATGTAATTAATATATATTTATGTATAATGTGTATATAATAACTTACTTTCAACTTTTTTATTTAATTTCTGTTGTTAACATATTTATTTATTTGTCTTATTTTATGTTTCACTATAGTCTTTTGTAAATACTTAAAAACTAGGTATCTGGCAATTGTACTACCTTTCCGTCCTCATGACGTCACAAAACGCATGTAGGCTCATATTTGTATCAGTACGCTTGAAAACGTCAATACGTATAGGTTGACGAAACAGCTGTCGCGTGTAAAAATACTGGAGTAAATGGAAGAACCCATTATGTGTCCATTAGTAACCTGAACAATGAAGTAAAGAAAATAATCAGAAAATATGAAGCAATTCAAAAAAGCTGGTTAACAGTGAGAAAGCCATTCTATTCAATGAATGTTGTATCCGTGAAAAATTGTGCCCTAGAAGTATTATATATATATATATATATATATATATATATATATATATATATATATATATATATATATAATATATGTATATATATATATTATATTGTATGTATGTATGTATGTATACATATGTACACACACACAATATGTATTTGTATGTATGTATATCATATGTCCACACACACATTATATATTATATATATAGATATATATATATATATATATTTTATATATATATACATATATTAATTCTCTTTTCCAGAAATATCTCTAGCCCAGCCTGGAGGAACCATTCAACCTTTAGTAAGAATTTGACCTTAAGGAGGTCTCTCTCTCTCTCTCTCTCTCTCTCTCTCTCTCTCTCTCTGCTCTCTCTCTTCTCCTCAGAGAGCTGGAAGGCCACCAAACTTTAAATCGGGAATTCAAGATTCTTCTGCAGAACGCAAAAAAAAAAAAAAAAAAAAAAAAAAACCGTTCGTCATCAGTTTTTCGTGCGAAATCGAAAAAATAAAAAAAAGATTCGGGGCGTTCGTGAGGCGATATATACTCAGGCTGCGCTTCGCTTTAAGGTCCTTGTTGCCCTCAGCTGGCATTGGAAATCGATATTCAATTCTCCCTCTGTTGTTATCAGAATTTCGCCGTGATTAAGCCTGAACATACATACGTACGCACGTAGGATACATGTAAAATTCTTGTTCGTGTTGTTTTTTTTTTTTTTTTTTTTTTTTTGACAACGCTGAAGATATATTATAATTCTGTCGTTGCGTTTCTTTATGGATAATATTAAAAATATTATTTTCATTATCATTACTTAGGTAGTAGTGTTTTTTTTTAAGGGTTGAAAACCGTGTTCTTCGGATGGTATAAACCGCGCAGTGGAATAATCATCTGTCTTTTCGAGTAACACTTACGTATGTATGTAGGTGTAGGTGTATGTGTGTATGTATGTATGTATATATATATATATATATATATATATATATATATATATATATATATATATATATATATATATATATATATATACATATATATATATATATATATATATATATATATATATATATATATATATATATATATATACAGACACACACACACACACATATATATAAACATAAAACACACCTACACAAACATAGACCAGGGTACACAGGTACATCCACACAAATACAGACCAGGGTACACAGGTACACCCACACAAAACACAGACCTGGCCACGCTAACTATAAATTTTTTTTTTTACTTTTTGTCATCGCGATTCAATGAAAACCCTGTGGAAATTAATTCAATTCCACGTGTCAGTAGACGCAATGCATTTCGCATTATTTAGCATACAGTAATTGCACACAAAATATTCTGTCACTTTTTGTCATGGAATGATTAGGGACTAGGTCTTAAAAAAAAAAAAAAATTCACAATATTTGGGACTCTGATCGATATATACGTATCAGAGCAAGGCCGAAACTGGCTATGAATTTATGATCCTGACAAGTGGTTTTTTTTACAATAATCTTCCCGTTACTTTATATAAAATGTTTCTCAAGTAAATATTGAAGTAGGGGACTTTTCGATATCCGAAACATACGAAGGCTGAAACTGGCTATGAATCTATGATCTTTAAAAAAAGTAGTTTTTATAACAGCCTTGCTGTTACTTTATATAAAATGACTCTTAGGTAAATACTGAATGAAATGATGCTTATAATTCGAGTTGGCAAAATGAAATGGCTGTGAGTTTCAGCTCCCCCCCCAAAAAAAAAAAAAAAAAAAAAATAAAACCGCACATGGAAAGATACGTGAAGATATACAGATAATTTTTCATAGGAGTAAATCATCTAGTTTTATTCCAAAGGTCTCAAGTATTTTACTAAACTGATAGTAAAAATGGAATGCTTTTCTTCACGAGTTATATATGTACACACATATATATGTATATAATGCATATGCATATATGTAAGTATATATACATATATATATATACATACATACATAAATACATACATACATACATACATACATACATACACATAACCTAACCACTCAGGGAGCATCGCATCCTTCCGAATATATCGAAATGCGTCCTCTCGCGCCTCCTTCAAAAGGCAAAGAAATCCTCTCGCAGATCGAGAGAGAGAGAGAGAGAGAGAGAGAGAGAGAGAGAGAGAGAGAGAGAGAGAGAGAGAGAGAGGGTTTCCGAGGCTCTAAGGAGCGTATACGTGCATCTTATTACTGACATGACCTCGGTCTCGTAAGGTTCATTATTGCTTTCTGATCGGCAATTAGTTCAAGAGAACGAGGACACGTGGAATACATTTCTCTCTCTCTCTCTCTCTCTCTCTCTCTCTCTCTCTCTTATGATGAAAAATTCTCATTTATAAGAATTATCTTTTAATAGTCACTAGACTGCTCGTATTTCGTGTCGATTTCAAAGTCTTACGGGTCTGGCCTCTCTCTCTCTCTCTCTCTCTCTCTCTCTCTCTCTCTCTCTCTCTCTCTCTCTCTCTCTGAAAGAGCGAGAATATAATGAGGTCCTTGAGATCGAAATCCTCAGTGGAGGAGACCATCATCAAATCTTTGAGATCGAAATACATACCAGCAAACACACACATACGCACAACCACACACAAAGAGAGAGAGAGAGAGAGAGAGAGAAAGCCATGCAAGTCAATAAAATGCTGAGGAAGAACCCCAGTACGACAAAGTGAGGCCATTCAAACCTTGCAGTTGCGCTGTGAAATAATTGTTGGAAGAGGATGGAGAGTTAGATGGAAGAGAGGCAATATGGATGGAGATACAGTAAAAAGGAATGAAAGGGGTTGCAGGTAAGGGCCCAAGGGACGCTACAAAGAACCTTAAGTAACGCCTAGAGTGCACCGCAAGAGGTGCACCGACGGCGCTCAAAGTGATAGTCAAAGACTTCATCCGACCAGAAAACTTGTATGAACTCATTGCCAAATCATTAGCCAAGCATTATCCCTCCCACAAAATTCATGGTACGATTCCGCGCCGAAGGTTTTTTTTTCTTTTTTTTTTCCTCTCTCTCACCGAAGCCTTAATCCCTCGTTAATTAGTGAACAGCCTTTTAGCGAGTGAGATTAATTCATGAATTTGCAGTGGTTACAAAAAGAACACATTATATAATGATATCCCCTCCATTACATGATTAAATTACCAGGTTCGAAATACACTGCTGAGTCTTTACTGGTAATGAACGCGGCCTAATCAGTATCAGATTCCAGTGGCCTCGATTCCCATTACTTGGGAATAATGGCCGAGTTATTATAATCCCCAAAATCTGGATGGTTATGAAAATTTTTGTAGGTAATGACTATGTAGCTCAATTCTTTTTTTTATATATAATTTTCTGGGCAAAGACGATAAGAATTCTTTATATATTATATATATATATATATATATATATATATATATATATATATATATATATATCTAATAAAAGGAGCCCATAAAAACACCAAAATGTAGAGAGAAAAGTACTATATTTCAGAGACTGCTGTCTCTCTCTTCAGGTATATACCTGAAGAGAGAGACAGCAGTCTCTGAAATATAGTACTTTTCTCTCTACATTTTGGTGTTTTTATGGGCTCCTTTTATTAGATGGAATTCTGTTGTTACAGAACATTTTTACCAGTCATATATATATATAAAAGGATCGATATTCCAATCGTTGAATTTCATATATTTCTTGCATTTCTGCCATTTTTGGTGATTTGATTAGAACGTCCTCCAACCATCTTCCCTGTTACAGACATGCGCACACACACACACACACACACAGACACACACACCAAGTGACGTACCACCTATCACTTATAAATTCCCCTTCGGTGTTTATTCCGAGGTTGAGCGAACATGACATTAAACGACATTTGTATCTGTATGTTTCTGAATATGAAAAATGTCACCTCGTATGCGACAAAAAGTTTTATATGTATGTATGATTTCGATACAGTCGTTTGAATGTTTTTCTGAAATCACAAGCTGAATATGGTAAATATGGATATTAAATTGTCCTTTCTACATATGACTAATTATCTAAAACTACGATATGACTAATTATCTAAAACTACAAGTAATTATATCGTAGCATTTTCCTCAAAAGAAAACCATAATTTCCAATTAATTTTGTTCCACATAAACAATTATTGCGAATTATTTTCTTCAAAAATTCACATATACCTCAATTAGTTTTTTGTCGCATAAAAATTACAGCGAATTATTTTTTCATCAAAATAATCAGATATACTTCACAATTAATTTTTCACGCAAAAAAATTAATACGCATTATTTCCCTTAAAATAAGCATATTCATTTAATTATCCTTTTCTCGAAACAAAACAATTGCAACGAATCATCCATAACTCCAAACTCTCTACTTATCATATAATATATCACATAGCCCCCCAAAATTATATCGAATTATTTTGCTACTTAATACATGTTTTCACATAGCATGAAATTTCGAAGAATTATCTTTCTCCTCAAAAGTAGCGCATATACCTAACAAATAATTATCACATTATTAAACATTATAAGGAATGATTTATAATTTTTTTTACATATATACCTCCATTAATTGTCCACGCAAAAACAAATGCAACATGCGCCCAATCGAGTTTTCTGTACAGTGTATAATGCTGTGTGAGTCGTGGTCCATGACGCTTTCAGCCACAGCCAGGTGATGGCCTGTCCTACAGCGCTGCCAGGCGCATGATTATGGGTAACTTTAACCTTAAATAAAATAAAAAATACCGAGGACAGAGGGCTGCAATTTGATACGTTAGATGATTCAAGGGTGGATGATTAACATACCAATTTGCAGACCTGTAGCCTCAGTTCTTTTTAAGATCTCGGTGCGGACAGAAAAACTCCGGACGGACAGACAAAACCATCTCAATAGTTTTCTTTAACAGAAAACTAAAAAGAAAAAAAAAAAAAAAAAACGAATTAGCTAAACCTCCAACCTGCCTTCTCAAGGAGACTCCGGAGAAGCGACGAGTAACGACCTCCAAGTCGTCATCTCCTTTGGCAACTAACTCGCCATTCCCCCCCCCCCCCCTCCCCCCCCCCCCCATCCCCCCACCCCCCGGAAACAGAACATTAACCGCGACCTGCAATTGCTTTTGTTGCTTCCAGCATAAGACTTGCTGGGTCAAGTTGAGTGAAGTGAATGGGAGAAGTTCACTGCTGCTCAGGAATCATTTTCTTGGGGGAAACTCGTCGGATGGTTACAGCCGGCAATTCATTTCTCCAGAAGGATCTTTCGGTCGGGGGTCATGGTTGAAGTGAGTGAGGTGAGTGTGAGTAAGGTGAGAGCAAGTGAGGTTTGCTGGGGGACTGTAAGTAGAGATGATGGGTAGGGATTATTGTTCAAGGAAGAAACGGGAAGTCGGGTTGGGAATTATATTTGGGTGTGAGCAGACGCACACACATACACACACCAACATATGATATATATATATATATATATATATATATATATATATATATATATATATATATATATATATATATATATATATATATATATATATATATATATATATATATATATATATATATATATATATATAAAAACTCACGTGCATAATTTAAGTGATCACACAAACCTTAGGTCCCTCAAATCCTTTTATCTTCACACATCCGAATACACAAGGTAAATCATTAATTAACGTTCAGCAGATAACCTGTTTCCAAACACATTAGAATTTATGAGATCCCTTGTAGGGACTGTGATAAGTCGTATTCCGGTTTCACTGGAAAATCTCTCTCGGTAAGATTAATTCAACATAAACGGTCAGTTAGATATGGATAAATAACACAGACCATATCACAGATTGGAACTCGTCCCGAATTTTATACAAGAGATCAGTTGTTGATACAAATGTCAAATGGTGGAATCTTCACAAATAAAACAACAAGATAAGAGGCTCAACCTTTCCAATGGCGCTTGGGATTCTGACCAGAAAGATAACATCTTCCTTGAGCTAACGATGAAGCGGATTAAGACAGTTAACAGAACCCACAAGGGCTCAGCGGCGTCCCCAGGCATCACCTAAGGGCATATCACCTGCTGTATATTTCCTTAATGAAACTTCTTCTGTCATTCACTGCTTGATAAGGGTAGAAGTACGTCCACCGAAATAGTGTCCTTAGCTTTAAATCATAGTGTTTTAATGGGCCTTTCATACTTGAGACGTTTCCTGCTTTAACAGAAGAATTTATTTACACACACATAAATATATATATATCATATATATATATATATATATATATATATTATTATAATATGCATGTATATTATATAATATATATATATATATATATATGTATATATATATTTACACAATCTGTATGTTTGTATGTATATATGCATTTACCTATCTCTGACTGTCTATTTGTTTTCTTAAACATCTTATGCATAATCACATCATTTTCTCAGCGTCCATTCAACCGAAATAATTTCTTTTCAGTCTAAAAACTTTGTACTTTACTTACAGCATCATCTAAAAACATTTATCTACACCTTTTTTTTTTTTTAGAACAAAGCAACTAAATACATAGAGAGGAGAGAGAGAGAGAGAGAGGAGAGAAGAGGGAGAGAGAGAGAGAGGAGAGAGAGAGAGAACCTTTCCTAGCTTCCTAGCATGGGTGGGTGGACAGACAGGGAATTGTAGGGAGTAACAGCGCGCTCGTTCGAATATGTGTTGATATGTGTAGTTAAGTTGAATATTCAGGTCGAGGGGTGGGGGGGGGGGGGGGGTGGGGGGGGGGGGGGGGGGACAAAAGGACCTTTGCTGGCGAGTGTCTAACCATCCTACTATGGCCAGGATGCCTATAATGCCCCGTAATGGACGGGTCACTCAACAGGGAAATCCAATTTAGCCTTAATGGAATGTTGGCATCTCTTGTTTATTTTTTTCCCCCCAACTCGATTCTTTTCATTCATATTAGGCGTGAGACAATGATGGTCATTTCGTGGTTTGTGAAAAAGTCAAAAGGCTCTCTCTCTCTGTCTCTCTCTCATGTTTTCGGGACAAGGCAGACGTCTAAATATTTCGATCGTTCTTCGTGGCATGTTAAAAAAAGTCAAAGTCTCTCTCTCTCTCTCTCTCTCTCTCTCTCTCTTTCTCTCTCTCTCTCTCTCTCTCTCTCCTCTCTCTTTCTTTCCTCCTTCTTCTCCTCTCTCTCTCTCTCTCTCTCTCTCTCTCTTCTTGGGACAAGGCAGACGCTTGAATATTCAAAATAGACTAGCATCCACACAACAGCAAATTCAACGTTAGGTAAGATTCAGTCGAATAAATGCAATGTTGAATTTAATATCCTCAGTCGTCAAATTTTATTATTTTCCAAATATTCATTGTTTTCAAATATTCATTGTCAGAATAGCTGGTAAATAGTTTAATGAGTGTGAATGTACAAAATAAGCTACATACATAAACCACTAACGTCACTGCAAAGAGTCACTGCAATTCTGAGTGTCATGACATTCGTGCCTGTGATATCTAAGCATGCCTGCAAATTGTTATGTTGTCGCTTCAAAAAAACGGGTCGCTTGCATTAATAAGTAGTCGCACTAAAGGCGACAGCTGTAACCTTTCTCCGAGTGTCGTCCTTCCTAAGAAAACACAATTTCAAGACGCGAGCGACTTTCTCCAGACCAAAATTAAAATCTAGGATATACATAAGTTTCAGCTTTGCATAAAATATATAATTCATTTTTGCCTATACACTTTCTCTTATTGTTATTCATTCAGTAAATCAGTGTCAGTGAATTCCTTAATATTTAACAGTAATTATGTAAGAATATGTTTTTAATCAGTAAATTCCAAAATACTTCAGAGTAATTATCTAAGAATATGTTTTTAGCTAGTGAATTCGTAAATAATTCACAGTAATTATGTAATAATGTGTTTTTAACCAGTGAATTCCTCAATATTTAACAGTAGTTATGTAAGAATATGTTTTTAACTAGTGATTTCCTAAATATTTATGTAATAATATGTTTTTAATCAGTGAATTCCTAAATATTTAACAGTAATTATGTAAGAACATGTTCTTAACCAGAGAATTCCTAATTATTTTACAGTAATTATGTAAGATTATGTTTTTCAACCAGTGAATTCCAAAATATTTAACAGTAATTATGGAAGAATATATTCTTAACCAGCGAATACCTAAATATTTAACAGTAATTATACAATATGCTTTTAACTAGTGAATTCCTAAATATTTTACAGTAATTATGTAAGAATATGTTAACCAGCGAATTCCTAAATATTTAACAGTAATTATACCATACGTTTTTAACTAGTGAATTCCTAAATATTTAACAGTAATTATGTAAGAACATGTTCTTAACCAGCGAATTCCTAATTATTTAACAGTAATTATGTAAGAACATGTTCTTAACCAGCGAATTCCTAATTATTTATAGTAATTATGTAAGAATATGTTTTTAACCAGAGTATTTTGATCCAGGGACCGAGTTTTCCTACAAAGTCAATTAATCACAAAGGAAATTTATCAGGGCTGCAGAATAGCTTGATGAATCATTGCCTTTTTTTGCTGTCCGCTCAGTTCAAATCTCATTAATAGTTGCCGCGTCAGCGAAAATATGACAGAAAAATCGATGCCCACAAGTCCTCATAATTCCAAAATTTTCACTCGGTTTGCTATTGCAACTTGCTGTAAATTCGGATTTTTATTTTCTTAAATACGTATTTGCTTTCTGGTCAAGCAAATGGCCACTATGGTCTGCTCCATAGGATTGTCTGAATAATCGATATAAAAAAAATCAAAAGAAATACGTTATCTATAGTAAAAAGAATATCAAAAGAAATATTAACATGTTATCTAAACAGCAGTTTATTTTTATTCATATCGACACAAAAATGCTTAATATTAATCTTTATTTGTTGCAATTCTGCATCATGGTAAAAACTAATTAACAACTTTACACTTTACTGATTTGCCTTTTAAAAGAAATTTTTAAGTTCGTCTCAAACCGGCCAAAGCATTAGTAGTAGTACTTGGTGGCGGGTGTCGGGGGATAATAATATATTGATATTTCAGTCCATTTTGTCTGATTCCTGGGAACGCTTAAAACGAAACGACAAAAAGGCAGAATCAACTCGACGGTATTCTATATGGCAACGCTTCACAGAGAATGAAATTATTTCATTAATCTTCTATGGTTCTTTAGCCCATCCAGGACTGGAGTTCGCAGTCAACGATTTACAAACTCTTCGGATTTCCAATTACAAAACGTATCAAAGTTACGATGAAAAATTTGCGGAAAGTATGTGGATATATTTCGTTTTGCAAAATGTTGCAAATGCCATTTCTACTACACTCGACGCCGGCCTCGTTTTCGAAAACACTCGTTCATTTATTGGTTCAGGCTCAAATATTCAAAATTGTGAACTGGTCGATGAGCTGTAAATCGGTTACCAGTTGGCGGATACAAGTTGCCAGTTGTTGGATACAAGTTGCCAGTTGTTGGATACAAGTTGCCAATAGTTGGATACATGTTACCAGTTGTTGGATACAAGTTGCCAGTTGTTGGATACATGTTACCAGTTGTTGGATACAAGTTGCCAGTTGTTGAATACAAGTTGCCAGTTGTTGGATACATGTTGCCAGTTGTTGGATACTAGTTGCCAGTTGTTGGATCCATGTTGGCAGCTGTTGGATACAAGTTGTCACATGTTGGCTGCAAGTATAACGTTGTTGGATACAAATTGTCACTTGTCAGATGAAAGTTGTCAGTTGTCAGACTCAAGTTCTAATTGTTGGATACAAATTGCCAACTG
>NC_061094.1:53927233-53930863 GCF_015104395.2 Macrobrachium nipponense
CATAATTCTATAATTTTCAACGCTGACTGATATTAGGCTATAATAGAATTCTACTTTATGGGCATCTAATAAAGGAATATAACCTAGCTTCTCCCGTCCGTTTTCTAAAGTTAACGTCAGATCTTTAATAGGCATGAGGTGAGGAGAAATAACACACCCTTTGTTGCTAAAAAACGTAATTGCGTACGTAATCTTTTGACTTTTCAATAAAATGTGATATTTTCACACGGATATGATCTATTTTCGAAACTATAGTAAGCTAAAGTAGCCAGCAAATGTTGAACTTCCATGACCTGATCGATATTATTTGAATGTTCATTAACGATATTCATTATTTGATTGATCGAAGATAACTGGCTGCGAAGTTCTGATAAGGCCAGTTCCGTTTTGTGTTGCAAAAACTCAATTCTTTTATTTTGATTATTTATCTTGAGGCGATTTGAGATTCCTAAGCCTAGATTCGCAACTGATCCTAAGATGTTTAGTCCAGCTAGAATAAGCGGGTTGCGGCGTTCAAGAGTATTGTGCCGCACAGACCACATCAGCAGGTCACGAGCGAGTTCTTCTGCCTCGGCGGTTTTATTTTGTATGTCATAAGACAACATTTCCGCGACGCTTAGCGTTTGAGCTAGTGAAATCTCTGATGTTAGCATGGAAAATTACGTTCATGCATTTCCTTAAGGGAAATACCAAACCTCATCAGGTCATTCTTTAAGTTAAGGACGTCATCTTCAGGTAAGAAAATAGCATGCATATCTACTTCGATAAACAAATATTACTTGACACGATGAATACATCATCGATTCTCTCGATAATCGAGCCATGATAAATTCTATGTCTTTAGTCTAGCGCTCTTTCCATACAACAAAGATGTCTGAATACACAATATCACTCCTAACAATAACAGATTCATTTTGAAAACCTGCAATGAGTAAAACAGATGTAAATAACTCGCGTAAAAGAATAGGTTTACATACAATATGATTAATAGATATATATATATAATTTATTATACAAGTTCATAAATACAACCATTTTTTCCCTCACTCCATCTACCTTTCTTTAGATTCTGATAGTGCCAATGGGACTATTCTCACATCAGTGGGTTTGGATACATTTTGAACCCTAACTCTATTGGCCGTTAAATTTTCTAAATGTTAAACGGGCTTCAAACTTAGGTGTCAGTTTATAATTTAAACCTTTACGCACGTATACTTGTATGTATACCTGATCGCCCACGGCATATGTTCTAGTTGGCTTAGCTATTTATCATGATTTTTTTTTTTTCATTATGATCTGTGCTTCTTCTAAATTCTTACGAATTATATATATCGACTTATGCTTGCATCCATAACATCCTTTAGAGGATTTGATAAATTAGTGTAGGCTTTAAGATGTGGAAAGGCGTTCGGGCCGGGATACCGTACAGTGCCTCGTGCGGTGTCATTTTAATAGACACATGATACGAGTGATTAAGTGTGCTTAGCACCGCAGGTATGGCAATGTCCCAGTGGGATCTGCCCCCCCAACCCCTAGGTGACCCTTAAAATGTTTAAAAACCTTACGATTTTGCCCTTTCCACTAGCCCATTAGACTCTGGGTGATAGATCATGGTATGATTTTCTTTATACTAAGGAATTCGCACAAGGAGTTAAGGAAATGATTATTGAACTCCCCGCCCGAGTCTGAGATAATGATGTGTGGAATTCCATGTTTACAAATGTAGCACTCGTTAAAACTTCCTAGCGCATTCAACCGCGGTTTTGTTTAAGCGCTATCAAGTTCTGTATATCGAGTCAAAGCGTCTATTATTATAGGAGGTGCTTATTTCCTCTGTCTGACTCGTAAAATCCATGTTAATAAATCTAAATGTACTCTTTCAAATGGTTGATTTGGCACGGGGTAAGCCCCTAGGCTGACAGGTGTCTTCGTGTGCCCTTTGTATTCTTGACAAGTGCGACAATGCTATGTGCTTTTTTATATCTCTAAGCATCGTATGCCAATAAAATAAGGATTTGGCTTTCTGTGACATCAAGGTATAACCCCGGTGTCCATGCAGTGGATTTTCATGCAACCACTTTAAGACAGTGGGTATGAGTGAGATAGGCACCACCACCGTGGTTGTATTCAACTGCGGTGTGTTGCGGGTTTTCCTCGTCACGGATCTACACAGGATATTTTCCTGTAGGATATAATTCTGCTGCTTATACCTTAGGTATTCTTTTTCCTTCGGATTTCCGTTAACGCAATGATGATTTTTTCTATTTGCGGATCTTTTCTTTGTTCCGTCTGTAATAGTTCAGCACTCCAGCCCAGATCTTCCTGTTCGGATATAGTTTTAACAAGGGCATGGAGGTTGAGATATCTATTAATTCAGCTAATGGCTCGGTACAAGATGAAGAGGGGTAGCGTGATAATGCGTCAGCAATTGATATTTGCTTTCCCAGGTAAATACCGATCCTCGCGCCAAAGTCCTGAATGATCATGTGCCACCGAGTTCGCTTGGGGCTGTGACTAAAGCCTTTAAAGAAGTCGGTTAGGGGCTTATGATCAGTGAGAACCTTGACGGGATAACCGTATATTATGAATTAAAGTGCACGAGGTGAATTAAACAATAGCGAGCCCTTCCTTGTCATATTACTGCATATTTACTTTCGGAAGGTCTCAGTTTACGTGAATAAAAAGCTATAGGGAAAAACTGTCTATCATTATTGTTGAAGCAATACCCACCATACTCTAGGTCTGAGGCGTCTGTTGCTATGAAAAATTCCTTACCGAAGTCAGGAAATTTCAAGATAGGAGAAACTACACAGTTCATCTTTCAATTTATCGAACGCCTGTTGATGACTTTCAGACCATACGAATCTACGCCCTTTTTTATAAGATCGGTTAGGGGAGCGGCTATGATTGAGTAGTTGCGGATGAAGCGGCGATAGTAACCGCTGCATCCTAAAAATTGCTGTATTCCCTTGACGTAGTAGGTATCGGAAAATTACGGATAGCCGACACCTTATCGTGGACGACTTTAAGACCTTCACTAGAAACCGTGAAACCTAGATAGACTAGTTCTGTTTTAAAAAATTCACACTTACTTATCTTTACCCTTAAATTATGCTGCCTTAATCTTGTAACACTAACTCCAATTTCCGTAAATGCTCTTAATGTGTTGGAAAAGATTACTAAGTCATCCATGTAGGCATGTAGGATATCTCCCAACAAGTCTCCAAACACGACGTTATCATACGAGTAAAAGTTATAGGAGCACAACGTAAACCAAAAGGCATACGCAAAAATTCATAATGCCCCTGGCTGTGCTGAAGGCAGTGTATGGGATACTTTCTTGTTCCATCGGAATCTGATGAAATCCTTTAGTAAGTCTAGGCTTGTGAAATATTTATTCTGGCCTAGTAAAGATAGGATATCATCCGGTACATGGTACTGGGAATCTGTCAGGGATTGTTTCTTCGTTTTTTTAAACGACGAAAATCTACGCATATCGCCCAAGTTCGATCTTTTTTCGGTACTACTATTAACGGAAAATTATAAGGGCTGTTTGATTTCCTAATTACTCCTTCCTTTAACATTTTACCTACTTCCTCTGTTATCTCATTCTGAAATTTCATAGGAAGT
>NC_061094.1:53931363-53946363 GCF_015104395.2 Macrobrachium nipponense
CAACATCATGTAGCTGGCGTATCAGGTTTCTTAAGGACATATAAAGATTTCAGTTGTCTTAGGTGGTTTATTTCTTCTGACGTATCGACAGCGCACAGGCAGTCATCTAGGAGATTATACAAGAAAGTGAATTAATTAAGATAAGTGGTTTACAGGTATTTATAGCAGGTAGGGCGTGTACAATCGGTGGGTAGGTCGTTAGTATATCTTAGTTTTACCAGACCACTGAGTGATTAACAGCTCTCCTAGGGCTGGCCCGAAGGATTAGATATTTTTATGTGGCTAGGAGCCAGTTGGTACTACCTAGCAACGGGACCTACACTTTATTGTGGGATCCGAACCACATTACATCGAGAAATTAATTTCTATCTCCAAGAATAAATTCCTCTGGTTCCGCGTTGGCCGACCCGAGAATCGAACTTCGGACCACCTGATTGGTAGCCGAGTGCGAAATCCACTCGTCAACGGGGAACTGGGTAGGACGATAAGCAGGGAGGTTTCCAATAATAATAATAATAATAATAATAATAATAATAATAATAATAATAATAATAATGTGGCGCCGTGGCAGAGTGTGGGTTAGGTCGTCAATGGACTGGTTAAGCAACATTGGGGCTGGTCAGTCGTTGGATGGGTGACCGCTCTCCTCGGCGTTGATTCCTTGGGAAAGGATCTTTACCATAATTTAATCAGTCTACTCAGCTGTAAATGAGTACCTATCCCTGATGGGGTAGGGTCCAGCTATGGGTTTAATAGCAAAACTCAGCAATGATGTTAAGAAATGAAGGAATAAACAACAACGACGTAAATGGAACCTCTGGCAACAGAGGAGCTTCGTCCGGCAACCAGGGATTCAACCCAATTGAAGGGGAAGACGGTCAGGTACTTGGAGGTCGTTATCCAGCAACTGACCACCACGACAGTAACCAACAGCCTGAGATTTGAGCTACAGAAGCAACCAAAGGAAAGAAATGGACAACAGAGAAGAAAAATAAGGAATATGGAGATGCTACATCAGAAGCAACCCGATGGAGAGGATATAGAAGAAGGTTGGTCAACATCTGGAATGAGAGGAATAACACCCCCCAAAACAGAGCAGAGGCTGGCAGACCAAGTAAGGAACATAAAGAAAAAGAACTGGCTCTCCCCAACAGAAACAGAGGAACTGGAAAGGGAAATGTCGCACAACAACGAATTACACGAAGACGAACTGAGAGACGATGCCACAGAAGACGACAGGGATGATGAGGTATCAAACAACGACACACGAAGAAACACCGACGAAGTAACAGAGAGGACGGAATGGGTAGAAAAGATTAGACAATGGATGGAGCCAGATACAAAGAGAACTAAGATCCCTTCCATGAAAGCCTACAACACCAAGAAATTAAGGGAGAAAACAAGTGAGGTCAATGAAATAATGGGCATAATACACACCACCAGTATCACAGAAACAAATAACTTGGCATATGCAGGAGCAAGATAAGTAGCAGAACTGATGGGGATTCGAACACCAACACCACCAGCACAACCAACCCAACAGAAACCAAAACAGCAACCTCCTTGGAAAAGGTGCCTGGAAAAGCAAATCATGGTGATGAGATCTGACTTGAGTAAACTGAAAGAGATGGCAGAAAAAAGGCTAAGAGGCAAGAAAACAAGGGAGGAACTCAACGAGAAATACAAAGTACGTACAAGAGAGGGGACTAAACAACACAATAGAAGATGTAAAACAGAGGCTTAAGGCCAAAGCACATAAGATCCAACGGTACATGAACAGGAATATGGGATACCAACAGAACAAACTATTCGGAACCAAACAGAAAAGACTATACAGCCAACTAAGAGGGGAAGACAACCACCAAGAAATTCCTGAAGCCGAACCAAGTAAGAGACTCTGGGGAAAAACATATGGAGCAATCCGGTATCACACAACAAACATGCAACATGGCTCCTGGAAGTCAAGGAAGAAGAAACAAGGAGAATAAAACAAAGATTCACAGAGATCACGACAGACACAGTCAGACACCAACTAAAGAAAATGCCAAACTGGAAAGCCCCAGGTCCCGATGAAGTCCATGGATACTGGCTCAAAAACTTCAAGGTCCTACACCCACGAATAGCAGAACAACTCCTGCATTGTATCTCAAATCACCATGACACCCAAAAAAAAAATGGATGACCACAGGGAAGAACATCCTTAGTATAAAAAGACAAGAGTAAGGGTAATGTAGCCAGTAACTACAGGTCTATAACCTGCCTACCAATAATGTGGAAGTTACTAACAGGTATCATCAGTGAAAGGCTATACAATTACCTAGAGGAGACAAACAACATCCCCCACCAACAGAAAGGCTGCAGAAGGGAGTGTAGGGGCACAAAAGACCAGCTCCTGATAGACAAAATGGTAATGAAGAACAGTAGAAGGAAAACCAACCTGAGCATGGCATGGATAGACTATAAGAAAGCCTTCGACTTGATACCACACACATGGCTAATAGAATGCCTGAAAATATATGGGGCAGAGGAAAACACCATGAGCTTCCTCAAAAATACAATGCGCAACTGGAATACAATACTTACAAGCTCTGGAATAAGACTAGCAGAGGTTAATATCAGGAGAGGGATCTTCCAGGGCGACTCACTGTCCCCACTACTCTTCGTAGTAGCCATGATTCCCATGACAAAAGTACTACAGAAGATGGATGCCGGGTACCAACTCAAGAAAAAGGCAACAGAATCAACCATCTGATGTTCATGGACGACATCAAGTTGTATGGTAAGAGCATCAAGGAAATAGATACCCTAATCCAGACTGTAAGGATTGTACCTGGGGACATCAGGATGGAGTTTGGAATAGAAAAATGCGCCTTAGTCAACATACAAAAAGGCAAAGTAACGAGAACTGAAGGGATAAAGCTACCAGATGGGAGCAAAATAAAACATATAGATGAAACAGGATACAAATACCTGGGAATAATGGAAGGAGGGGATATAAAACACCAAGAGATGAAGGACACAGTCAGGGAAGAATATATGCAGAGACTCAAGGCGATACTCAAGTCAAAACTCAACGCCGGAAATATGATAAAAGCCATAAACACATGGGCAGTGCCAGTAATCAGATACAGCGTAGGAATAGTGGAATGGACGAAGGCAGAACTCCGCACCATAGATCAGAAAACCAGGAAACATATGACAATACACAAAGCACTACACCCGAGAGCAAATACGTACAGACTATACATAACACGAAAGGAAGGAGGGAGAGGACTACCAAGTATAGAGGACTGCGTCAACATCGAGAACAGAGCACTGGGGCAATATCTGAAAACCAGTGAAGACGAGTGGCTAAAGAGTGCATGGGAAGAAGGACTAATAAAAGTAGACGAAGACCCAGAAATATACAGAGACAGGAGAATGACAGACAGAACAGAGGACTGGCACAACAAACCAATGCACGGACAATACATGAGACAGACTAAAGAACTAGCCAGCGATGACAATTGGCAATGGCTACAAAGGGGAGAGCTCAAGAAGGAAACTGAAGGAATGATAACAGCGGCACAAGATCAGGCCCTAAGAACCAGATATGTTCAAAGAACGATAGACGGAAATAACATCTCTCCCATATGTAGGAAGTGCAATACGAAAAATGAAACCATAAACCACATAGCAAGCGAATGCCCGGCACTTGCACAGAACCAGTACAAAAAGAGGCATGATTCAGTGGCAAAAGCCCTCCACTGGAGCCTGTGCAAGAAACATCAGCTACCTTGCAGTAATAAGTGGTACGAGCACCAACCTGAGGGAGTGATAGAAAACGATCAGGCAAAGATCCTCTGGGAATATGGTATCAGAACGGATAGGGTGATACGTGCAAATAGACCAGACGTGACGTTGATTGACAAAGTCAAGAAAAAAGTATCACTCATTGATGTCGCAATACCATGGGACACCAGAGTTGAAGAGAAAGAATGGGAAAAAATGGATAAGTATCAAGATCTGAAAATAGAAATAATGAAGGATATTGGGATATGCCAGTGGAAATCGTACCCATAATCATAGGAGCACTAGGCACGATCCCAAGATCCCTGAAAAGGAATCTAGAAAAACTAGAGGCTGAAGTAGCTCCAGGACTCATGCAGAAGAGTGTGATCCTAGAAACGGCGCACATAGTAAGAAAAGTGATGGACTCCTAAGGAGGCAGGAAGCAACCCGGAACCCGACACTATAAATACCACCCAGTCGAATCGGAGGACTGTGATAGAGCACATAATAATAATAATAATAATAATAATAATAATAATAATAATAATAATAATAATAATAATAAGAAGAAGAAGAAGAAGAAGAAGAAGAAGAAGAAGAGAGAAACACTACACAGGTTTGCAAGACCAGGACAAAATATCTTAATAATAATAATAATAATAATAATAATAATAATAATAATAATAATAATAATAGCTGTTTCAACGGCATTTAGTTTATAAAGAATCGTCTCAATACTCCTTATTATCTTTTTCTCAACATCATGTAGCTGGCGTATCAGGTTTCTTAAGGACATATAAAGATTTCAGTTGTCTTAGGTTTATTTCTTCTGACGTATCGACAGCGCACAGGCAGTCATCTAGGAGAGTATACAAGAAAGTGAATTAATTAAGATAAGTGGTTTACAGGTATTTATAGCAGGTAGGGCGTGTACAATCGGTGGGTAGGTCGGTTAAGTATATCTTAGTTTTACCAGACCACTGAGCTGATTAACAGCTCTCCTAGGGCTGGCCCGAAGGATTAGATATTTTTATGTGGCTAGGAGCCAGTTGGTTACCTAGCAACGGGACCTACACTTTATTGTGGGATCCGAACCACATTACATCGAGAAATTAATTTCTATCTCCAAGAATAAATTCCTCTGGTTCCGCGTTGGCCGACCCGAGAATCGAACTTCGGACCACCTGATTGGTAGCCGAGTGCGAAATCCACTCGTCCAACGGGGAACTGGGTAGGACGATAAGCAGGGATTTCAATAATAATAATAATAATAATAATAATAATAATAATAATAATAATAATTAATAATAATAATGTGGCGCCGTGGCAGAGTGGGTTAGGTCGTCAATGGACTGGTTAAGCAACATTGGGGCTGTGCAGTCGTTGGATGGGTGACCGCTCTCCTCGGCGTTGATTCCTTGGGAAAGGATCTTTACCATAATTTAATCAGTCTACTCAGCTGTAAATGAGTACCTATCCCTGATGGGGTAGGGTCCAGCTATGGGTTTAATAGCAAAACTCAGCAATGATGTTAAGAAATGAAGGAATAAACAACAACGACGTAAATGGAACCTCTGGCAACAGAGGAGCTTCGTCCGGCAACCAGGGATTCAACCCAATTGAAGGGGAAGACGGTCAGGTACTTGGAGGTCGTTATCCAGCAACTGACCACCACGACAGTAACCAACAGCCTGAGATTTGAGCTACAGAAGCAAACCAAAGGAAGAAATGGACAAGAGAAGAAAATAAGGAAAATATGGATGATCTACATCAGAAGCAACCCGATGGAGAGGATATAGAAGAAGGTTGGTCAACATCTGGAATGAGAGGAATAACACCCCCCAAAACAGAGCAGAGGCTGGCAGACCAAGTAAGGAACATAAAGAAAAAGAACTGGCTCTCCCCAACAGAAACAGAAGGAACTGGAAAGGGAAAGTGTCGCACAACAACGAATTAACACGAAGACAACTGAGAGACGATGCCACAGAAGACGACAGGGATGATGAGGTATCAAACAACGACACACGAAGAAACACCGACGAAGTAACAGAGAGGACGGAATGGGTAGAAAAGATTAGACAATGGATGGAGCCAGATACAAAGAGAACTAAGATCCCTTCCATGAAAGCCTACAACACCAAGAAATTAAGGGAGAAAACAAGTGAGGTCAATGAAATAATGGCATAATACACCACCAGTATCACAGAAACAAATAACTTGGCATATGCAGGAGCAAGATAAGTAGCAGAACTGATGGGGATTCGAACACCAACACCACCAGCACAACCAACCCAACAGAAACCAAAACAGCAACCTCCTTGGAAAAGGTGCCTGGAAAAGCAAATCATGGTGATGAGATCTGACTTGAGTAAACTGAAAGAGATGGCAGAAAAAAGGGCAAGAGGGAAGGAAACAAGGGAGGAACTCAACGAGAAATACAAAGTACGTACAAGAGAGGGGACTAAACAACACAATAGAAGATGTAAAACAGAGGCTTAAGGCCAAAGCACATAAGATCCAACGGTACATGAACAGGAATATGGGATACCAACAGAACAAACTATTCGGAACCAAACAGAAAAGACTATACAGCCAACTAAGAGGGGAAGACAACCACCAAGAAATTCCTGAAGCCGAACCAAGTAAGAGACTCTGGGAAAACATATGGAGCAATCCGGTATCACACAACAAACATGCAACATGGCTCCTGGAAGTCAAGGAAGAAGAAACAAGGAGAATAAAACAAAGATTCACAGAGATCACGACAGACACAGTCAGACACCAACTAAAGAAAATGCCAAACTGGAAAGCCCCAGGTCCCGATGAAGTCCATGGATACTGGCTCAAAAACTTCAAGGTCCTACACCCACGAATAGCAGAACAACTCCTGCATTGTATCTCAAATCACCATGCACCCAAATGGATGACCACAGGAAGAACATCCTTAGTATAAAAAGACAAGAGTAAGGGTAATGTAGCCAGTAACTACAGGTCTATAACCTGCCTACCAATAATGTGGAAGTTACTAACAGGTATCATCAGTGAAAGGCTATACAATTACCTAGAGGAGACAAACAACATCCCCCACCAACAGAAAGGCTGCAGAAGGGAGTGTAGGGGCACAAAAGACCAGCTCCTGATAGACAAAATGGTAATGAAGAACAGTAGAAGGAAAACCAACCTGAGCATGGCATGGATAGACTATAAGAAAGCCTTCGACTTGATACCACACACATGGCTAATAGAATGCCTGAAAATATATGGGGCAGAGGAAAACACCATCAGCTTCCTCAAAAATACAATGCGCAACTGGAATACAATACTTACAAGCTCTGGAATAAGACTAGCAGAGGTTAATATCAGGAGAGGGATCTTCCAGGGCGACTCACTGTCCCCACTACTCTTCGTAGTAGCCATGATTCCCATGACAAAAGTACTACAGAAGATGGATGCCGGGTACCAACTCAAGAAAAGGCAACAGAATCAACCATCTGATGTTCATGGACGACATCAAGTTGTATGGTAAGAGCATCAAGGAAATAGATACCCTAATCCAGACTGTAAGGATTGTACCTGGGGACATCAGGATGGAGTTTGGAATAGAAAAATGCGCCTTAGTCAACATACAAAAAGGCAAAGTAACGAGAACTGAAGGGATAAAGCTACCAGATGGGAGCAAAATAAAACATATAGATGAAACAGGATACAAATACCTGGGAATAATGGAAGGAGGGGATATAAAACACCAAGAGATGAAGGACACAGTCAGGGAAGAATATATGCAGAGACTCAAGGCGATACTCAAGTCAAAACTCAACACCGGAAATATGATAAAAGCCATAAACACATGGGCAGTGCCAGTAATCAGATACAGCGTAGGAATAGTGGAATGGACGAAGGCAGAACTCCGCACCATAGATCAGAAACCAGAAACATATGACAATACACAAAGCACTACACCCGAGAGCAAATACGTACGACTATACATAACACGAAGGAAGGAGGAGAGGACTACCAAGTATAGAGGACTGCGTCAACATCGAGAACAGAGCACTGGGGCAATATCTGAAAACCAGTGAAGACGAGGTGGCTAAAGAGTGCATGGAAGAAGGACTAATAAAGTAGACGAAGACCCAGAAATATACAGAGACAGGAGAATGACAGACAGAACAGAGGACTGGCACAACAAACCAATGCACGGACAATACATGAGACAGACTAAAGAACTAGCCAGCGATGACACATGGCAATGGCTACAAAGGGGAGAGCTCAAGAAGGAAACTGAAGGAATGATAACAGCGGCACAAGATCAGGCCCTAAGAACCAGATATGTTCAAAGAACGATAGACGGAAATAACATCTCTCCCATATGTAGGAAGTGCAATACGAAAAATGAAACCATAAACCACATAGCAAGCGAATGCCCGGCACTTGCACAGAACCAGTACAAAAAGAGGCATGATTCAGTGGCAAAAGCCCTCCACTGGAGCCTGTGCAAGAAACATCAGCTACCTTGCAGTAATAAGTGGTACGAGCACCAACCTGAGGGAGTGATAGAAAACGATCAGGCAAAGATCCTCTGGGAATATGGTATCAGAACGGATAGGGTGATACGTGCAAATAGACCAGACGTGACGTTGATTGACAAAGTCAAGAAAAAAGTATCACTCATTGATGTCGCAATACCATGGGACACCAGAGTTGAAGAGAAAGAATGGGAAAAAATGGATAAGTATCAAGATCTGAAAATAGAAATAAGAAGGATATGGGATATGCCAGTGGAAATCGTACCCATAATCATAGGAGCACTAGGCACGATCCCAAGATCCCTGAAAAGGAATCTAGAAAAACTAGAGGCTGAAGTAGCTCCAGGACTCATGCAGAAGAGTGTGATCCTAGAAGAAAACGGAAAACGCACTAGTAAGAAAAGTGATGGACTCCTAAGGAGGCAGGAAGCAACCCGGAACCCGACACTATAAATACCACCCAGTCGAATCGGAGGACTGTGATAGAGCACATAATAATAATAATAATAATAATAATAATAATAATAATAATAATAATAATAAGAAGAAGAAGAAGAAGAAGAAGAAGAAGAAGAAGAAGAAGAAGAAGAAGAAGAAGAAGAAGAAGAGAGAAACACTACACAGGTTTGCAAGACCAGGACAAAATATCTTAATAATAATAATAATAATAATAATAATAATAATAATAATAATAATAATAATAATAATAATAATAATATGCTGTTTCAAACGGCATTTTAGTTTAAAAAGTTTATAAAGAATCGTCTCAATACTCCTTATTATCTTTTTCTCAACATCATGTAGCTGGCGTATCAGGTTTCTTAAGGACATATAAAGATTTCAGTTGTCTTAGGTTTATTTCTTCTGACGTATCGACAGCGCACAGGCAGTCATCTAGGAGAGTATACAAGAAAGTGAATTAATTAAGATAAGTGGTTTACAGGTATTTATAGCAGGTAGGGCGTGTACAATCGGTGGGTAGGTCGGTTAAGTATATCTTAGTTTTACCAGACCACTGAGCTGATTAACAGCTCTCCTAGGGCTGGCCCGAAGGATTAGATATTTTTATGTGGCTAGGAGCCAGTTGGTTACCTAGCAACGGGACCTACACTTTATTGTGGGATCCGAACCACATTACATCGAGAAATTAATTTCTATCTCCAAGAATAAATTCCTCTGGTTCCGCGTTGGCCGACCCGAGAATCGAACTTCGGACCACCTGATTGGTAGCCGAGTGCGAAATCCACTCGTCCAACGGGGAACTGGGTAGGACGATAAGCAGGGATTTCAAATAATAATAATAATAATAATAATAATAATAATAATAATAATAATGTGGCGCCGTGGCAGAGTGGGTTAGGTCGTCAATGGACTGGTTAAGCAACATTGGGGCTGGTCAGTCGTTGGATGGGTGACCGCTCTCCTCGGCGTTGATTCCTTGGGAAAGGATCTTTACCATAATTTAATCAGTCTACTCAGCTGTAAATGAGTACCTATCCCTGATGGGGTAGGGTCCAGCTATGGGTTTAATAGCAAAACTCAGCAATGATGTTAAGAAATGAAGGAATAAACAACAACGACGTAAATGGAACCTCTGGCAACAGAGGAGCTTCGTCCGGCAACCAGGGATTCAACCCAATTGAAGGGGAAGACGGTCAGGTACTTGGAGGTCGTTATCCAGCAACTGACCACCACGACAGTAACCAACAGCCTGAGATTTGAGCTACAGAAGCAAACCAAAGGAAGAAATGGACAAGAGAAGAAAATAAGGAAATATGGAGATGCTACATCAGAAGCAACCCGATGGAGAGGATATAGAAGAAGGTTGGTCAACATCTGGAATGAGAGGAATAACACCCCCCAAAACAGAGCAGAGGCTGGCAGACCAAGTAAGGAACATAAAGAAAAAGAACTGGCTCTCCCCAACAGAAACAGAGGAACTGGAAAGGGAAATGTCGCACAACAACGAATTACACGAAGACGAACTGAGAGACGATGCCACAGAAGACGACAGGGATGATGAGGTATCAAACAACGACACACGAAGAAACACCGACGAAGTAACAGAGAGGACGGAATGGGTAGAAAAGATTAGACAATGGATGGAGCCAGATACAAAGAGAACTAAGATCCCTTCCATGAAAGCCTACAACACCAAGAAATTAAGGGAGAAAACAAGTGAGGTCAATGAAATAATGGGCATAATACACACCACCAGTATCACAGAAACAAATAACTTGGCATATGCAGGAGCAAGATAAGTAGCAGAACTGATGGGGATTCGAACACCAACACCACCAGCACAACCAACCCAACAGAAACCAAAACAGCAACCTCCTTGGAAAAGGTGCCTGGAAAAGCAAATCATGGTGATGAGATCTGACTTGAGTAAACTGAAAGAGATGGCAGAAAAAAGGCTAAGAGGCAAGAAAACAAGGGAGGAACTCAACGAGAAATACAAAGTACAAGAGAGGGGACTAAACAACACAACAGAAGATGTAAAACAGAGGCTTAAGGCCAACCAGAAAAGACTATACAGCCAACTAAGAGGGAAGACAACCACCAAGAAATTCCTGAAGCTGAACCAAGTAAGAGACTCTGGGAAAACATATGGAGCAATACGGTATCACACAACAAACGTGCAACATGGCTCCAGGAAGATTCACAGAAATCACGACAGACACAGTCAGACACCAACTAAAGAAAATGCCAAACTGGAAAGCCCCAGGTCCCGATGAAGTCCATGGATACTGGCTCAAAAACTTCAAGGCCCTACACCGACGAATAGCAGAACAACTCCAGCATTGTATCTCAATCGCCATGCAGCCAAATGGATGACCACAGGAAGAACATCCTTAGTACAAAAAGACAAGAGTAAGGGAAATATAGCCAGTCAGTAACTACAGGCCTATCACCTGCCTACCAATAATGTGGAAGCTACTAACAGGTATCATCAGTGAAAGGCTATATAACTACCTAGAGGAGACAAACAACATCCCCCACCAACAGAAAGGCTGCAGAAGGAAGTGTAGGGGCACAAAAGACCAGCTCCTGATAGACAAAATGGTAATGAAGAACAGTAGGAGAAGGAAAACCAACCTAAGCATGGCATGGATAGACTATAAGAAAGCCTTCGACATGATACCACACACATGGCTAATAGAATGCCTGAAAATATATGGGGCAGAGGAGGAAAAACACCATCAGCTTCCTCAAAAAATACAATGCGCAACTGGAATACAATACTTACAAGCTCTGGAATAAGACTAGCAGAGGTTAATATCAGGAGAGGGATCTCCCAGGGCGACTCACTGTCCCCACTACTCTTCATAGTAGCCATGATTCCCACGACAAAAGTACTACAGAAGATGGATGCCGGGTACCAACTCAAGAAAAGAGGCAACAGAATCAACCATCTGATGTTCATGGACGACATCAAACTGTTTGGTAAGAGCATCAAGGAAATAGATACCCTAATCCAGACTGTAAGGATTGTATCTGGGGACATCAGGATGGAGTTTGGAATAGAAAAATGCGCCTTAGTCAACATACAAAAAGGCAAAGTAACGAGAACTGAAGGATAAAAGCTACTTTTTAGATGGAAACCAAAACATCAAACACATAGATGAGACTGGATACAAATACCTGGGAATAAAAAAGGTTGGGATATAAAACACCACGAGATGAAGGACACGATCAGGAAAGAATATATGCAGAGACTCAACGCGATACTCAAGTCAAAACTCAACGCCGGAAATATGATAAAAGCCATAAACACATGGGCAGTGCCAGTAATAAGATACAGTGCAGGAATAGTGGAATGGACGAAGGCAGAACTTCGCAGCATAGATCAGAACACCAGGAAACATATGACAATACACAAAGCACTACACCCAAGAGCAAATACGGACAGACTATACATAACACGAAAGGAAAGAGGGAGAGGACTACTAAGTATAGAGGACTGCGTCAACATCGAGAACAGAGCACTGGGGCAATATCTGAAAACCAGTGAAGACGAGTGGCTAAAGAGTGCATGGGAAGAAGGACTAATAAAAGTAGACGAAGACCCAGAAATATACAGAGACAGGAGAATGACAGACAGAACAGAGGACTGGCACAACAAACCAATGCACGGACAATACATGAGACAGACTAAAGAACTAGCCAGCGATGACACATGGCAATGGCTACAGAGGGGAGAGCTAAAGAAGGAAACTGAAGGAATAAGCAAGTTATATGTGGTAGCATAAATAACAACGGAACAACGTTAACTGCAATTCCACCCGGGGGAGCAGAAAAAAAGAGCACAGATCAGGCCCTAAGAACCAGATATGTTCAAAGAACGATAGACGGAAATAACATCTCTCCCATATGTAGGAAGTGCAATACGAAAAATGAAACCATAAACCACATAGCAAGCGAATGCCCGGCACTTGCACAGAACCAGAACAAAAAAAGAGGGCATGATTCAGTGGCAAAAGCCCTCCACCCTGGAGCCTGTGCAAGAAACATCAGCTACCTTGCACGTAATAAGTGGTACGAGCACCAACCTGAGGGAGTGATAGAAAACGATCACGCAAAGATCCTCTGGGACTATGGTATCAGGACGGATAGGGTGATACATGCAAACAGACCAGACGTGACGTTGATTGACAAAGTCAAGAAGAAAGTATCACTCAATTGATTTCGCAATCCAATGGACACCAAGAGTTGAAGAGAAAGAGAGGGAAAAAATGGACTAGTATCAAGATCTGAAAATAGATATAAGAAGGATATGGGATATGCCAGTGGAAATCGTACCCACAATCATAGGAGCACTAGGCACGATCCCAAATTCCCTGAAAAGGAATCTAGATAAACTACACGCTGAAGTAGCTCCAGGACTCATGCAGAAGAGTGTGATCCTAGAAACGGCGCACATAGTAAGAAAAGTGATGGACTACTAAGGAGGCAGGATGCAACCCGGAACCCCACACTATAAAATACCACCCAGTCGAATTGGAGGACTGTGATAGAGTAAAAAAAAAAAAATAAATAATAATATAATAATAAAAATAATAATAATAAGAAGAACAGAGAACCACTATGTAGGTTTGCAAGACCAGGACAAAAATCTCTTAATAATAATAATAATAATAATAATAATAATAATAATAATAATAATAATAATAACACAGAAGCTGAGATTCACTACATAGCTTCGCAAGACCAGGACAAAACCCTTTTGTTCCAGGCACCTAATTCTTTCTCTCCATCAACCTTCCCTGACCCCTCCCTCTCTCTTTTGTCCATTCCTATAATGACAGCTCTTAGGCGGCCTTTCTCCCGCCTATAATGACCGCTTTTATATCCCAGAAACACCATAGAATGGGTTCATGGGGCGTTTTATGTCTTCCATCGCCTTCAGATGGGGGGGTGGGGGGGGGGGGGGTGGGAGGGGGGGGGGGGGGGGCATGGAAGGGGCTTTTGCACCTCAAAAGCATGTGCAGATCCTTGGTCATGAGCAACATAATGGTTTGTTATCCTGTTACAAATAAAATGCCTACTATGTTAGTATAATATCTTTGTACTGTTGAAATTCCACGTGTAATTCCTCCTTGTTTAATGTTCATTGTTTTTTGCTTTATTCCGTTCTTTGCTTTCCGTGTACTCATCGCCAATACAATGCTTTATTATTCTGATACAAGTAAATGCTTACTAATGCATTTTACTACAATATCCTGGTATTCAAATGCAATAATTAATTCCTCTACAGCTCTCTCTTTTTCTTTAGTAATATATATATATTATATATTTATATATATATATATATATATATATATATATACATCTAAATATATATATATATCTTTAGTTGCGTCGTCAGGAGAGTGACTTATGTTAGAGTAGAGTGACTTCTTCTGCCCGGTAAATCTCAAATCATTATATTTTGTGTCGTCATAACCACGTCTGAATCGTTAAGAAATACACAATGGTGTCAGAGTACATACATATCAAAAACATGTGCAAAACTTCACGACAGATTGAGGAAAAAAGATTTCTCCTAAGATCTTGTTTTTTTGTATATTTTTAATGTATGTCTACACTGACACTATTGTGGATCGCTTCACCATTTTAGTGACTCATGCGATTATGGGAGTTTTAGAAACGTTTGAATCATGATGAATTACTTCTATATCTATATGACTAAATATATACGATGATTCATGATCCAGAAACGTTTGAATCTTGAATCATCATGAATCAAACGCTTCTGAAACGTTTGATTCATGATGATTCATGATTCAATATGATTCAAAAACGTTTGAATCGCGTTTGAATCATCATGATTCAAACGTTTCAGAAACGTTTGAATCATCTATAACTATATGACTACATATCCAACGAATATCTTATTACTATCATCCATAATCGTCATTCATTTCCCGAAAAAAATGTATAATGAATAAACGGTATAAAGATCCGATTCAACATCCCTTAAAAGGACACCTGACAATGTAACTCCCTCCCATCCTTGACATTATAAAACCTTTGGCAGTTGAATTAACAGTTAACCAATACAATTAACCGATACCATCTAATTAACGACTATCTAATGGACTAATTTAACGCTCCTGGGATGACTCCATTAGCTGGATTTATTTCCCTGCCTTACGTATTACATTCTGACACTCCATTATCTCAGGCAAATTATAGCAAA